>NC_041383.1:756620716-756642947 GCF_002162155.2 Triticum dicoccoides | reverse complement strand
CTGGACACGGTGGCACGGCGTGGGGTGGACGGAGGGCGTGGCTACGGCGAGGGGGTGGCGGCGATGGTGTCGGCCATGGCTGGGGCGTGCGAGGGGGAGGAGCTGGAGAGGAGAGGGGGTGTCTGGGGGGTTCGGGGGAGAGAGGGGGGCCGATTCACGGCGTTAGCCGGGCGAGGGAGGCGGCAAGGCGGTGAGCAGGTGCGTGGCACCCATGCGGTGCTCGCCGTCGAGCACCTGCCTGCCTGCCTGCCCGGCAAGCAGCTCGCTGGCGCGGTGCTGGGCTGGGCCGGCAGGTGGGCCGGGTGCTGGGCGCCAGGTAAGTCTTTCTATTTTTCTTTTTGTTTTCTGTTTTTTAATACTTCTGCAACTTTGTTGAATTTAATAAAATACTTAGGCAACTCCAAAAATCACCAAACTACTCCTGGTCCATAGTTGGATTATTTCCAACATGAAACATTTTAGTTTGGAGATATTTGAGCATTTAAATATTTTATATAATTTTAAATGCCCAAATTCAAATATTTATGATTTAATTCAAAAACCCTAAGCTGGCCTAGAAAAATGTGCACCACTTTTGGCAGAGGTTCTGAACCAAGACAAAAATGATGGGCATTTTAGAAGGGCATTTCAGGTTCATTGAAAAAGTTTTTAGTAAACCCTAATTGGTTTCAGAGGGGACTGGGGGTTCTGTCATCCCCATTTCAGGTTTCTGATAGAAGAGTAAACATGATGCAACACTCTAATGCATGGCTAACTAGGATGTGACAGATTTCTTGGAGGGCCTTGTAGGCTTCGGCCTTAGCGGCTTTGGCACTCTCAAGAGCCGATGCAAGCTCAGACTCTTGAGTCTTCGAGTCACGCTCCAGGCTCTCATGTTTTTCCACGAGATCCTGGAGCTCTTGCTGTACCTCCGCCACCCGCGCCTCCTGCTTCTCTCGCTCGGTGCGCTCCGCGGCCGCATTACGTTCGGCCGCGGACACCGCCTCCTTCAGGGTTGCCACCTCGGTCGTGGCACCTGCAATACCCATGTTATCCTTGTCAATTTGCTTGCAACTAAATCCTTTTCTGTAAGGTACAATCTTAATACGATGTTATTCACCTTCCTTGTCCTCGAGCTGCTTCTTGGCACGGCCGAGCTCGTTCTCGGACCGCTCGAGGCTTTGCTTCAAAGTATTGACCTCCGCAGTCAGTGCGGCAGAGGTCAGCAGCAAAGCCTGCAACCCCATATTGACATATTTCATAACTCCTGCGTATATCTTTTTAGATCCTCAGTCCGGCTTTTCTTTCCGAATACCGAACCGAGCATCAGGGGCTACTGTCTATGCGGTACTATTCTACATATATCAAAATTCTTACCTCAAAGCCTGTTAGAAGGCCGCTGCAGGCTTCGGTCAGCCCGCTCTTGGCGAGCTGAACCTTCTGAATCACCGCACTCATGAAGGTGCGATGTTCCTCTTTGATGGAGGCGCCGTTGACCGCCTCCAGCAAGCTATCCGGCGCCTCTGGTTGGATGAAGGCCGCTGGCGTCGCGGTCTTGCCCTTATTACGAAGGGGCCGCCCGTCGGACTCCGGAGCCACTTCAGGTTCCGATGCGGAGTCTGGCGCAAAGTCCGGGAGGTTGCCCTGCGGCACCTCCGGGGCGTCCCCCTCCTGGCGGGTCCCTTCCCGGGATCCCACCTCGGCTTCGTCTGCATCACGGGGGGTGGAGGCGGTCGGAAGGGAATCCAGACCGATGCACCCAAGGACCCGCTCGACGAAGCGGGAAAATCATCCTTGGGCGGACTGCAGGGTTGTATGCGGCATTAGAAAGATACTATGTGGCGAAAAGAAAAACCATGAAGTTATTCGGGAGTCCGGATACTTACGATCTCGCCAGGGGCTTGGCCCTTGGAGGCCAATCCTCGTCGTCATCACTTGCATTGGCGGAGCAGTCTGGGGGAAGAGTCTTTCCCTTCTTGGACCCTTCGGCCTCCCTCGTTGGGGAAGCCTTCCTTTTCTTCCCTCCCCCCGCTGGGGGAGAGGCCTTCTTCTTCTCCTCCTCGCCTTTGTGGGAGGAGTCTGCCTCGGAGTCATCGTCCGATGACACCTGAAAACGGGAACTCTTCCGAGTGCCCGTGGCCTTCTTCTTGGCCTTCTTCTCCGCACCACGTGGGGTGCCGAAGCCAGCAGCCCCGTTAAGCGGGCGTCCGCTGGGTCCTCTGGCAATGGGGCCGAACAGACAGTCTGTTCAGCCTTCTTCAGCTAGTCCTGTCAAAGGAGAGGGAGTTTAGATCCCGCATAGAGTCAAACTATGGAAAACAAGTGTCCCGTAAAGGGAAAAATCACTTACCTCGCTAGCCGGACGCTGCGAGCTAAATCCGCGATCTTCGGTAGCGGATGCGGGGGCCTCGGCACCTTTAAACAGCACCCTCCAGACATCTTCGTACGTAGTGTCGAAGAGCCCGCTCAAAGTCTGGTGCTGCGCCGAATCGAACTCCCACATACTGAAGCCCCGTCGTTGGCACGGGAGAATTCGGCGGATAAGCATGACCTGGACTACGTTGACAAGCTCGATCTTCTTGTTCACTAGCTTTTTGATGCAGGCTTGGAGTCCGGTCAGCTCCTCCGAATCACCCCATGTCCGGCCGCTCTCTTTCCAGGAGATGAGCCGTATGGGGATGCCAAATTTGAATTCGGGGGCCGCTGCCCATTCAGGGTCACGCGGCTCGGTGATGTAGAACCACCCCGATTGCCACCCCTTAATGGTTTCCACGAAAGTGCCCTCAAGCCAAGTAACGTTGGGCATCTTGCCCACCATGGTGCCTCCGCACTCCACTTGGCTGCCCTTTACCACCTTCGGCTTGATACTGAAGGTCTTGAGCCACAAGCCGAAGTGGGGCTGGATGCAGAGGAAAGCCTCACACACGACGATAAACACCGAGATATTGAGGATAAAATTCGGGGCCAGATCATGGAAATCCAGGCCGTAGTAGAACATGAGCCCCCGGACAAAGGGATGGAGTGGGAAGCCCAGTCCGCGGAGGAAATGGGGAAGAAATACTACCCTCTCGTGGGGCCTGGGGGTGGGGATAAGCTCTCCCTCGTCGGGGAGCCGGTGCGCGATGTCGCTGGATAGATATCCGGCGCTGCGCAGCTTCTGGATGTGCCCCTCCGTAACGGAGGAGGCCATCCACTTGCCTCCCGCTCTGGACATAGTTGGAGAAGGTTGAGGTGAGATGTGCGGACTTGGGCGCTGGAGCTCGAGTTCGCGGAGATGGATAAGACAAGGAGGAAGAAGGTGTAGGTAAAAGGGTTGGATCTTTATCCCCTTATACGGGCGGACGGAAACATGCGTCCCCACCGGCCTGATAAAACTCGCTTATCTCCCAAGCACCGCAATCAATGGCGCGGTTGGGTTACCCACGTCCGTATTGATGGGAATCCCGGAATAAGGGGAACACGATCTCTGCTTCGACAAGACGTGCCAAGGAAACCGATTCGCTAAACACGGTGAGGTGGTACAATAAAAATGATTCGAGTAAAGGCTTGGTAGTGGTGTGACATCACGCCACCAAATACGTCAGCAGATTGAACTTGTGTAAATATTATTCTCTGTACGGTGGTATGTGGAATTTATTTTGCAGAGCCGGACACTATCCTGGTGTTCACAATCTTCTATAAATTATTCGGAGAAGGAACCCACCTTGAAATGCCGAAGACAATATGCGCGCCGGACTCGTCTTTATTGAAGCCTGGTTCAGGGGCTACTGAGGGAGTCCTGGACTAGGGGGGTGTCCGGATAGCCGAACTATCATCATCGGCCAGACTCCAAGACTATGAAGATACAAGATTGAAGACTTCGTCCCGTGTCCGGATGGGACTTTCCTTGGCGTGGAAGGCAAGCTTGGCGATACGGATATGTAGATCTCCTACCATTGTAATTGACTTTGTGTAACCCTAGCCCTCTCTGGTGTCTATATAAACCGGATGGCTTTAGTTCGTAGGACGAACAACAATCATACCATAGGCTAGCTTCTAGGGTTTAGCCTCCTTGATCTCGTGGTAGATCTACTCTTGTAATACCCACATCATCAATATCAATCAAGCAGGACGTAGGGTTTTACCTCCATCAAGAGGGCCCGAACCTGGGTAAAACTTCGTGTCCCTTGTCTCCTGTTACCATTCGCCTAGACGCACAGTTCGGGACCCCCTACCCGAGATCCGCCGGTTTTGACACCGACATTGGTGCTTTCATTGAGAGTTCCTCTGTGTCATCACCGATAGGCTCGATGGCTTCTTAGATCATCAACAACGACGCAGTCCAGGGTGAGACCTTCCTCCCCGGACGCAGTCCAAGGTGTTTTCTCAACATAAGTAGTAGGAACAATAGGATCATTATAAGTGATAATCTTTTCCTCAACTGTAATAGGTGCAACTACTTTTACTTCAGTGGGAGGATTATATTTAAACCACTTCTACTTAGGGAGATCAACATGAGTAGCAAATGATTCACAGAAAGAAGCTACTATCTCAGAGTCAAGTCCATATTTAGTGTTAAATCCACGAAAAACATCGGTATCCATAAAAGATTTAACACAATCAAACTTAGGTGTCATACCTGACTCCTTACCATCGTCGGAATCCCAATCTTCAGAGTTGCGTTTAATTATTTCCAATAAATCCCACTTGAATTCAATAGTCTTCATCATATAAGAGTCAGCACAAGAAGTATTGAGCATGGTGCGATTGTTGAGAGAAAGCCGAGCATAAATTTTTTGAATGATCATTTCTCTTGAGAGCTCATGATTGGGGCATGAATATAACATTAACTTAAGCCTCCCCCAAGCTTGAGCGATACTTTCTCCTTTACGAGGCCAAAAATTATATATATAATTACGATCACGATGAACAAGATGCATAGGATAAAACTTCTGGTGAAATTCCAATTTCAATCATTTAAAGTCCCAGGATCCCATATCATCACATAGCCTATAACATGTAAATGCGTCTCCCTTCAAAGATAACGGGAAGACCTTCTTCTTAACAACATCATCGGACATACCTGCAAGCTTAAATAATCCACAAACTTCATCCACATAGATAAGGTGTAAATCGGGATGCAATGTTCCATCTCCTTCAAAGGGATTAGCTAGCAGTTTCTCTACCATACCCGAAGGAATTTCAAAGTAAACATTTTCAGTAGGTTCAGTAGGTTCAGTAGGTTGAGGAGCAACTCTTTGCTCTACTGGTCGGGGTGAAGATACCCCGAACAAGCCCCTCAAAGGATTAGTTTCCATAGTAACAAGTGACAGTAAATTCCAACACACTATATAAATGTTTCCTTACCAAGTTCCACTCACCAAAAGCGCTTCACTCCCCGGCAACGGCGCTAGAAAAGAGTCTTGATGACCCACAAGTATAGAGTGTCGAACCCAACGAGGAGCAGAAGGAAATGAGAAGCGGTTTTCAGTAAGGTATTCTCTGCAAGCATTGAAATTGTAGGTAACATATAGTTTTGTGATAGGATAATTTGTAACGGGTAACAAGCAATGAAAGTAAATAAAGTGCATCTAGATGGCCTAATCCTTTTTGTAGCAAAGGACAAGCCTGGACACGTTCTTATAATGAGAAAAGCGCTCCCGAGGACACATGGGAATTATCGTCAAGCTAGTTTTCATCACGCTCATATGATTTGCGTTCGTTACTTTGATAATTTGATATGTGGATGGACCGGTGCTTGGGTACTGCCCTTTCTTGGACAAGCATCCCGCTTATGATTAACCCCTATTGCAAGCACCCGCAACTACAAAAGAATTATTAAGGTAAACCTAACTGAGGGAGTCCTAGACTAGGGGGTGTCCGGATAGCCGAACTATCATCATCGGCCGGACTCCAAGACTATGAAGATACAAGATTGAAGACTTCGTCCCGTGTCCGGATGGGACTTTCCTTGGCGTGGAAGGAAAGCTTGGCGATACGGATATGTAGATCTCCTACCATTGTAACCGACTCTGTGTAACCCTAGCCCTCTCCGGTGTCTATATAAACCGGATGGCTTTAGTCCATAGGACGAACAACAATCATACCATAGGCTAGCTTCTAGGGTTTAGCCTCCTTGATCTCGTGGTAGATCTACTCTTGTAATACCCACATCATCAATATCAATCAAGCAGGATGTAGGGTTTTACCTCCACCAAGAGGGCCCGAACCTAGGTAAAACTTCGTGTCCCTTGTCTCCTGTTACCATCCGCCTAGACGCACAGTTCGGGACCCCCTACCCGAGATCCGCCGGTTTTGACACCGACACTAACCATACCATGAAACATATGGATCCAAATCAGCCCCTTAGGAAGCAACTCATAAACCAGGGTTTAAGCTTCCGTCACTCTAGCAACCCATCATCTACTTATTACTTCCCAATGCCTTCCTCTAGGCCCAAATAATGGTGAAGTGTCATTTAGTCAATGTTCACATAACACCAATAGAGGAGAGACAACATACATCTCATCAAAATATCGAACGAATACCAAATTCACATGACTAATAATAGCAAGACTTAACCCATGTCCTCTGGAACAAACATAACTACTCACAAAGCATATTCATGTTCATAATCAGAGGGGTATTAATATGCATTAAGGATCTGAACATATGATCTTCGACCAAATAAACCAACTAGCATCAACTAAAAGGAGTAATCAACACTACTAGCAACCAACAGGTACCAATCTGAGGTTTTGGTACAAAGATTGGATACAAGAGATGAACTAGGGTTTGAGAGAAGATGGTGCTGGTGAAGATGTTGATGGAGATTGACCCCCTCCCGATGAGAGGATCGTTGGTGATGACAATGGTGATGATTTCCCCCTCCCGGAGGGAAGTTTCCCCGGCAGAACAACTCCGCCGGAGCCCTAGATTGGTTCCGCCAAGGTTCCGCCTCGTGGCTGCGGAGTCTCGTCCCGTAAGCTTGCTTATGATTTTTTTCTAGGGTAAAAGACTTCATATAGCAGAAGATGGGCACCGAAGGGCTGTCAGGGGGCCCACGAGGCAGGGGGCGCGCCCTGTAAGGGTGAGCGCGCGCCCCACCCTCGTGGCCAGGGTGTGGGCCCCATCTGGTACTTCTTCCGCTCAATAATTATCATTAATTCCAAAAATGACTTTCGTGGAGTTTCAGGACTTTTGGAGCTGTGCAGAATAGGTCTCTAATATTTGCTCCTTTTGCAGCCCAGAATCCCAGCTGCCGGCATTCTCCCTCTTCATGTTAAAGCTTGTAAAATAAGAAAGAATAGCCATAAGTATTGTGACATAACGTGAAATAACAGCCCATAATGCGATAAATATCAATATAAAAGCATGATGCAAAATGGACGTATCACCGCCTCGTGGCTTTTCTGACTTGCACTCCAAGTCTCCTCGGTGTCTTCTGGTCCAAGAAAAATCATCGTGAAGTTTTATTCCGTTTAAACTCCGTTTAGTATTCCTTTTCCGCGAAGTTCAAAAACAAGGAAAAACAGAAACTAGCACTGGGCTCTAGGTTAACAGGTTATTCCCAAAGATAATATAAAATAGCATATTATACATATAAAACATCCAAAACAGATAATATAATAGCATGAAACAATCAAAAATTTTGGATACGTTGGAGACTTATCAAGCATCCCAAGCTTAATTCCTGGTCGTCCTCGAGTAGGTAACGATAAAAATATAATTTTTGATGTGGAATGCTACCTAACATATTTTGCCATGTAATTTTTATTATGGTGGCATGAATGTTCAGATCCATAAGATTCAAAACAAAAGTTTAATATTGACATAAAAATTATAATACTTCAAGTATACTAATAAAGCAATCATGTCTTCTCAAAATACTATGTGTCGGTGTCAAAACCGGCGGATCTCGGGTAGGGGGTCCCGATCTGTGCGTCTTAGGCTGATGGTAACATGAAGCAAGGGACACAATGTTTACCCAGGTTTGGGCCCTCTTGATGGAGGTAAAACTCTACTTCCTGCTTGATTAATATTTAAGATATGTGTAGTACAAGAGTAGATCTACCACGAGATCGTAGAGGCTAAACCCTAAGAGCTAGCCTATTATGGTATGATTGTAATTGTGATCGGCCTTCTAAGGACCATCCTCTCCAGTTTATATAGACACCGGAGAGCTAGGGTTTACATGGAGTCGGTTACAAGGAAGGAAACATAATATCTGGATCGCCAAGCTTGTCTTCCACGCAAAGGAGAGTCCCATCCGGACACGAGCCGAAGTCTTGAGTCTTGTATCTTGACGCTTCTATAGTCCGGACGATGTGTACAGTCCGGCTGTCCGGATACCCCCTTATCCAGGACTCCCTCAGTAGCCCCTGAACCAGGCTTCAATGACGATGAGTCCGGCGCGCAGTCTTGTCTTAGGCATTGCAAGGCGGGTTCCTCCTTCCGAATACTCCAAGGTTATTATCGAACATGTAGGCCGTGTCCGAATCTGCAAAATGATCTTCACATACCACCGTAGAGAGAATGATACTTCAGCTGACAACCTTTTAGACGACGTGATATGTCATTACGGTCAAGTTATTATTCAAACCCTTTTTCTTTTCACAACCAGCCAGAGCGCGTATTGCGAGGTTTCCTCGACACGTCTTGTCAAAGCAGAGATCATGTCCCCTTATCACGGGATTCTCATCAATACGGGTATGGGTAATCCCCCCGTACCATCAATCGTGGCGCTTGGGAAGTAAGCGATTCTCAACAGGCTAGTGGGGAGGCGCACTGCTTTCGCTGCCTCTATAAAGGGATAAGAGTTCCTCATTCTTACCCACGCCTTCTTCCTCCTCTGCCCACTCTTGCCTCCTCGAGCTCCAACGCCCTAGTCCAAGTCTTCTTCGCACAACTCAACATGTCCGGAGCAGGAGGCAAATGGGTGGCTTCCACCGAGAAGGAGAAGAACATCGCAAATCTTCGGGCGGTCGGATACTTGGCGCAGACATAGCGCACCGGCTACCAGACGGCGGGCAGGTCATTCCAACTCAAGGACCCCATGAGAGGGTCATGTTCCTTGCCCACTTCGTCTGTGGACTGGGGTTTCCACTCCACCCCTTCGTCTTCGGGCTCATGTTCTACTACGGGCTGGACTTCCATGATCTAGCCCCGAACTTCGTCCTCAACATCTCGGCATTCATCGTTGCATGCGAGGCTTTCCTCCGCATCAAGCCTCATTTTGGCTTATGGCTGCAAACCTTCTGCGTGAAGCCAAAGATCGTAAGCGGCCAGCAAGGGGAGTGCGGAGGAGCCATGGTGGGCAAAATGCCTAACGTCACCTGGCTTGACGGATCCTTTGCGGGAAACCGTGAAGGGGTGACAGTCGGGGTGGTTCTACATCACCTTGCCGCACGACACCAACTGGGTGGCGGCCCCCGAGTTCCGATCTGGAACCCCTATGCGGCTCACCTCCTGGGAACAGAAGGGCCTATTATGGGGCGAATCTACAGAGCTAACCGGACTCATCAACCGCATCAAGGGCACAAAGGACAAGAACATCAAGCTTGTCAACGTGATCCAGGTCATGCTTGTTCGCCGGATTCTGCCGTGCCAAAGGCGGGCATTTAATCTATGGGAGTTTGTCCCGGCCGAACACTAGACGCTCCAGACGCTCTACGGCATGAAGAACAAAAACGCGTGGAAGGTGTTGTTCAAGGCCTCCGAAGTACCTCCTCTCATAACCAAGGACCATGGGCTCCATGCCGCGCGGCACCCTATCCAGGTGAGTTCTCAGGCTGCCACTGGGTTCCGTTCTTCCCAATATATTCATGGGGAATTCCTAAGTGATTGTGTATATTTGTTCAGGAGTACGTGGAGACAGCGGAGCAGATAAACTGTCCGGCTCCTCTGCCGGAAAGCCCGCTTCTGATCTCCTGACGAAGATGCTGGTCCCGGCGCCCTACAAGGGGCCGGAGAAGAAGGCCGATAAGAAGGCCCAAGTGACCCGAAAGGGTCTCCGGCGTAAGGCTGTGCCAAAAGCCTCGTCCGAAGAGGACGAGGAAGACTCCTCCAGCGAAGGGGAAGAAGGAGAAGAAGAGGAGGCCACCCCATCTGGAAAGGATGGGGGGCCTGAGACGGCGGCCCAGGGGGCCAGGAGAGGCCCCCGGCGCAAGGCCGTCATACCCTTGTCGTCTGATGACGACGAGGCAGATTCCTCCTGCGGAGGTGGGGAGGAACAAGAAGAAACTCCACCTCCCCGTGTTGGGGGGGGGGGAAGAGGAAGGCCGCCCCGGTGGAAGAGACTGGGACGTCCAAGAAGGGAAAGGTGTCCCTTCCGGACTACTCCACCACCGCCGCTGATAGCGAGGAAGGGTGGCTGCCCAGGAAGAAGCCCCTGGTGCGATCGTAAGTATTCGCACTCAATCATAATTTTGCTTCATAGTTTTGTTATAACACCAAACTTGTATGCAGTCCAGCCACGGCCCATCCCGAGGTGTCCTCTTCGGACGGGTCCTTGAGTTAGTCAGCAATGAACTCACTCCCGACGGCCACTTCTCCTCAGCCCGCGGATGACACGGAGGTGTTGTCCCAAAGGCTCCCAGAGATGGGGGATGTGGCCCTGGAGGCGCCTCAAGGCGGTGTTCTAGACGTCGGACTTGCGGGGTTCAAGATCCCCGTGGATCGTGTTGGTCAGAGCCGAAGTAAGTCGGACTCTCAGACGAACACTGTCCCGGAGCCTTCAGTGGTTCCGGATTCAGGTGGGCAGCCCCTCGTTACGGAGGGAGGGCCGTCTGTATCGAGGACTTCCGTTGCGCCCGAGGCGCCGGATTGTCTGCTGGAAGCTCTTCGTGGCGCTTCCATAGATGAAGAGCACCATACTCTCATGAGTGCGGTGATTCAGAAGGTTTCGTCTGCCAAGAGCTGACTAACCGAAGCCTGCACCAGCCTACTGACAGGCTTTGAGGTAAGTAGTAAAAATGTGTGAAATTACCACCCGATAGGTAGTAGCCCCTGATACTCTGTTTGGTGTTCGGAAGGAAAAACCAAACAAAGGGTCAATTATAATCTGCAGGAGTCTAATAGTAAGTTTGAATGTGAATAAACAGGCTGTGCTGCTGGCCGCTGCCACCTGTACGACCGAAATCGCTGGCCTAAAGCAGGACTTGGAGCGAGCGCAGCGAGAGCTCGGCCTTGCGAGGAGGCAGCTCGAGGAGAGCAAAGGCGAATGATTCCCCTCTCTCATGTAGTAAAGTATAAATAAAATTTGATTATGCTAACGATGAAACGTCGTGATTTGGTAACAAAGGCCACCATCGAAGTGGCGTCTCTCAAGAAGGTGCTGTCCGAGGCCGAACACAAAGCGGCCTTGGAGCGCAAGGAGCGCAAAAAACAAGAAGCCCGAGTGGGCGAAGTACAAGAAGAGCTACAGGAGCTCGGCAAGAAGCTCGAGTCCGCAGAGCATGAGCTGAAAGCAAAAGAGGCCGAGCTTGCCAAGGCACTTACAAATATAAAAGACGCCAAGGCCGAAGCCGATAGGGCACAGCAGGAGATCCAGGAGGCCAAAAAGATAACGGCGGGTAAGAAATTCTTTATGCAAAGCAAACATGTGGAGGAGGCGTTTCTTTTACTTACCAGAGTCCGGATCTCTCCAGGGGCATTCGCAGATCTGCCACGTAGCGTATCAGATGCCGCGGAGTTCTACCGTGCCCAGGAGGGGAGCTCAACGGAGAAGCTGTTCTAGTCCCAGTATGCTGGGGCCAAACATTCAATGCCTCTGAGTGATCAACTGAAGCAGTTGGTCGAACTCCACAAGGCGGCCGAAGTGGCTATGAAGGATCTCATAGTCCGAATATGGCCTGGTGAGCTTCTGCCCACCAGCTACTTCGGCCTGGTCAAGCGGATGGTGGATGCCTGTCCACGACTGGAAGTCATCAAGCGATCCGTTTGCATTGAGGGTGCCCGCCGGGCCCTTGCCCGTGCAAAGGTGCATTGGGGAAAGCTGGATGCGGAGAAGCTGGTGAAGTACGGGCCGTCAGAGGGCAAGCCGCATCGCGTCCCCGAGAAGTATTATGATGGCGTTATGAAGGGTGCTTGCCTCGTGGCCGGTGAATGTACCAAAGACATAATTTTTGAATGAATTCACCTCTGTCATGTTTGTAATTTAAAGACAAAGTTACTTGCGCTATGTAGCACTTTGTTATTTAAAATATTACCTTCTGTGCGGCTGTTTATCAAATTCTGAAAGTAGGCCAGTCGTCAGCTTCCGCCCCCGTGTAACTAGTACTGGGGTGTTCGTGGAAAACCCGGACACTCTTTATCCAAATGTTTGGTCCCTTAAGGAGGTGTCCAGCGCAGCGAACAAGGCAATCAGATTATACGGCTTTATAACCTTCACTTAGCCATAGAAGTCCACAATTTTAAATTTTGGCGAAGCCCCTAGAATCCGGAAGGCCGAATTGGGGCGCTATACACGCCTATATCGGACAAAGCAGAATTATCGCCTAAAGCGGAAAAATCTTTAAGGATTTTAAGACCTCTCGAACAGCGACCAGCTCTCACCACATCATGCCGGTCAGTTTTGTGCTTTCTCTACTAAGGTGCTCATCCGGAAGAACCAGGGCACAATCGCAGTAGTTCTCCCTGCTCTACCTTAGCCAAATTAACGGAACATAAGGTACCAAAACAAGGGAGCCGGGCTATCCCAACTGTAGACCCAAGACATGATTCGGAGCTGATGCATATAATGCTATAAGTTCGGGGTGCCGCACTAATGAAAGTGTTCGGACTTGTCTTGCCGTATTATGGGGCGTCATAAGAAGCCCCTGGCAAACTAAGCTTACCAAAGTGTACGGATGCAAAATCAAATAGACATTTGTAGAAAAATGCTCAAATAAGAATAATAAGCTGACGCTATATATGGTCTCCCATTGATGAATAATACGTTTAAGCATATGTTTACAATGAATGCATTAAGCGGAGATAAATAGGATTATTTAACATATCCTATCCAGGGGAAGGCTACGTACAGATAGATAAAGTAGAAACAATGATCGAAAATAGATTCCACCTGGGTGTTTCCTGCTGTGCCCATAGCCTGTTGCCTCCTTGGTTTCCTCTCCTATGTAAGTCTGACAATCCGACTCTTCTGGAGAAGCTGCACTAAAGCAATGTCCTTAAGGGTAAATGGAAAGGTTACGAAGCGATACCGTACTGTTGACTGAGCTACTGCTACGCCTCCGCCTGTGCCCATGATATTTTGAGTGCGTAATTGTGTACGCCTGGCACGAATGCTGCTTTGATGGGATTTGAGTGGAGGCCGGACTGCTAGTCATGCTCTTGGCGTGCCTGCTGATCTTGTTGCGGGGTGTTCCGCCCTTGCTTGACGGAGCTTGAGGTTGTCGTCACCGGATTGGTGGTTTGTCAGAGGAGGCCGCATTGTACTTCGGCCGCAAGGGCTGCAGTCTGCTCTTCCGTACGGAGAGAGCGGTCCATATTTCCGTTGACTGTTATGACCCCGCGCAGGCCTGGCATCTTGAGCTTGAGGTATGCATAGTGTGGCACCGCATTGAATCTAGCGAATGCGGTTCGTCCGAGCAGTGCATGCTAACCACTGCGGAAAGGGACGATATCGAAGATTAGCTCTTCGCTTCGGAAGTTATCCGGAGATCCAAAGACCACCTCCAATGTTATAGAGCCCGTACAGCGGGCCTCTACTCCAGGAATGACACCTTTAAAGGTGGTTTTGGTGGGCTTAATCCTTGAAGGATCGATGCCCATTTTGCGCACTGTGTCCTGATAAAGTAGGTTCAGTCTGCTGCCTCCGTCCATAAGGACTCTTGTGAGGTGAAATCCATCTATGATTGGGTCTTGAACCAATGCGGCTGAGCCGCCGTGACGGATGCTAGTGGGATGATCCCTATGATCAAAGGTGATCGGACAAGCCGACCATGGGTTGAATTTGGGGACGACTGGCTCCATCGCGTAGACATCCCGTAGTGCTCTCTTCCGTTCCCGCTTTGGGATGTGGGTGGCGTAGATCATGTTGACCATTTTCACCTGGGGGGGGGGGATTTCTTCTGTCCCCCATGTTCGGACGCCGGTGCTCCTTGTCATCGTTGCTGTGTAGCCCATTGTCCTTGTTTTCGGCATTTATTTTGCTGGCCTGTTTAAATACCCAACAGTCTCTGTTGGTGTGGTTGGCTGGGTTGTCCGGGGTGCCATGAATTTGGCACGAGCGCTCCAGCATACGATCTAGACTGGACGGTCCCTGATTGTTGCGTTTGAATGGCCTCTTTCGCTGACCAGATTTGGATCCGCTGAATCCGGCATTGACCGCCGTGTCTTCAGTGTTGTCGCCGTTGTTCCGTCGCTTGTGTCTGTTGCGCCGTAGCTTGCCATTGTTGTCACGAACGTCTGACGTGCCAGAATGTGGCGTAGTGCTGTTACGAGCCAACCAACTGTCCTCGCCCGTGCAAAAGCGGGTCATTAGTGTCGTGAGAGCTGCCATAGACTTGGGTTTCTCCTGGCCGAGGTGTCGGGCGAGCCACTTGTCACAAATATTATGCTTGAAGGCCGCCAAGGCTTCAGCGTCTGGACATTCGACTATTTGGTTCTTTTTAGTTAGGAACCGAGTCCAGAATTTCCTGGCTGATTCTTCGGGCTGTTGAGTAATGTGGCTCAAGTCATCGGCATCTGGAGGTCGCACATATGTGCCTTGGTAGTTGTCAAGAAATGCGTCTTCCAGGTTTTCCCAACTGCCAATGGAATTTGCGGGCAGGCTGTTTAGCCAGTGCCGGGCGGGTCCTTTGAGCTTAAGGGGAAGATACTTGATGGCATGTAGATCGTCTCCGCGGGCCATGTGAATGTGGAGAAGGAAATCTTCAATCCATACCGCAGGGTCTGTTGTGCCATCATATGATTCTATGTTTACAGGTTTGAACCCTTCTGGGAATTCATGATCCATCACTTCATTGGTGAAGCAGAGGGGGTGTGCGGCGCCTCTGTGCCGGGCTATGTTGCGACGCAGTCCGGCTGCGTCTGACTGATTATATTCGGCCCGACCGGATTTGCTGTTAGTGTATCCGGTATGACGGTCATCGTCATGTGCTGCGGTGCGCCCCCGTGATCTGTAGATCGATCTTGGTTGTCCTGCAGCGTTATCCAGTTTATCACGCAGGTCCTGAGTGTTGCCCCAGGCCGTGGTAAACCGGCGCGGCGGTGGGGGCTGGTATTCGGGCTGATATGCCAATTTATCCCGACCTTGAGGCGGCCGGTCAGCCGTGTGGCGTTCGAGTCCATATTCCTCGGCAGCCAGGACTTCTGTCCATCTATCTGTGAGCAGATCTTGATTAGCTTGAAGCTGCTGCTTCTTCTTCTTCAGGCTTCTCGCAGTGGAAATAAGCCGGCTCTTGAAGCGCTCCTGCTCTGCGGGGTCTTCGGGTACGCTGAACTCGTCATCGCCGAGGCTAATCTCGTCTTCGGAGAGGGGCATGTAGTTCTCCTCCTTCGGATACCCGTCCGTCGCCTGTTCATCTGGGCTGTCATGCCCATCTTCCTATTCGGCGTGCTCGAAGGTGGGCTGTTCGGGGTTGTATTCATCATCGGCACCGTCCGGATTGTTTTCGTCTCCGGTGCCGGTATTGCCTTGGTGGGGCTTGGAGCGGCGCGGGCGATGCCCATGCTTTGCTTTCTTCTTGGAGGGGTTATTCTCCATTGCCTCATCGCCATTGGTTTCTTTCGGAGTGTCCACCATGTATATATCGTATGAAGAGGTGGCTGTCCACCGCCCTGTGAGCGGTGGCTCCTGTACGTCTCCGGCATCGTCATCCATACCGTCGATGTCTTCGAAGTCGAAGTCAAGCACGTCGGTTAAGTCATCGATCGTGGCGACAAAGTGGGTGGTGGGTGGGCAGCGAATTCCTTCACCGCCTGCTTCCCACTCAAGCCGGACATAGTTCGGCTCAAAGCCTCCTGACAAAGAGAGAGACTTTAATGAGTTCAGCATGTCGCCAAAAGGCGAGTGCTGAAAGATGTCCACAATGGTAAACTCCATTACCGGAGCCCAACCTGGCTCGGCTGGCTCGAGAGTGAGTGGACCGGGACCAACGACCGGATACGAGTTCGGGGGCCCGGGGTTGCAGGCCTCCACAGAGGTGAGACCTGTGTTCGGCTCCACCGCCGATGTGTATGCGGCCTGCGGGGCGGGGTCTACCCCTCCGTCCTTGGGCAACACAACCTGTTCCGGATTTAGATCCGGGGCTATTGCAGGGACGATGTTTCGAGCATTGTCCGACAGCAGGTCTAGGCTGTGCTCGTCGTGGCTATCCGGCGCTCCTGGCACAGGGCCGAATCTGTCGAAGATCAAGTCTCCGCGAATATCTGCCGTGTAGTTCAAGTTTCCGAACCTGATCTAGTGGCCAGGGGCGTAGCTGTCGATCTGCTCCAGATGGCCAAGTGAATTGGCCCACAGTGCGAAGCCGCCGAACACAAAGATCTGTCCGGGGAGAAAAGTCTCACCCTGGACCGTGTTGTTGACGATTGAAGACGCCATCAAGCCTCAAAGCGATGACACAGAGGAACTCTCAATGAAAGCACCAATGTCGTTGTCAAAACCGGCCGATCTCGGGTAGGGGGTCCCGATCTGTGCGTCTTAGGCTGATGGTAACAGGAAGCAAGGGACACAATGTTTACCCAGGTTCGGGCCCTCTTGATGGAGGTAAAACCCTACTTCCTACTTGATTAATATTGAAGATATGTGTAGTACAAGAGTAGATCTACCACGAGATCGTAGAGGCTAAACCCTAAGAGCTAGCCTATGATGGCATGATTGTAATTGTGATCGGCCTTCTAAGGACCATCCTCTCCGGTTTATATAGACACCGGAGAGCTAGGTTTACATGGAGTCGGTTACAAGGAAGGAAACATAATATGCGGATCGCCAAGCTTGTTTTCCACGCAAAGGAGAGTCCCATCCGGACACAAGCCGAAGTCTTGAGTCTTGTATCTTGACGCTTCTATAGTCCGGACGATGTGTACAGTCCGGCTGTCCGGATACCCCCTTATCCAAGAGTCCCTCACTATGGCTAAAGAAAGCTATCCCTACAAAATCATATAGTCTAGCTATGCTCCATCTTCATCATACAAAGTATTCAAATCATGCACAACCCCGGTTTTAGCCAAGCAATTGTTTCGTACTTTAGTATTCTGAAACTTTTTCAACTTTCACGCAATACATGAGCGTGAGCTATGGACATAGGACTATAGGTGGAATAGAATATGGTGGTTGTGGAGAACACAAAAATAAGAAGATAGTCTCACATCAACTAGGTGTATCAATGGGCTATGGAGATGCCCATCAATAGATATCAATGTGAGTGAGTAGGGATTGCCATGCAATGGATGCACTAGAGTTATAAGTGTATGAAAGCTCAAAAAGACTAAGTGGGTGTGCATCCAACTTGCTTGCTCATGAAGACATAGGGCAATTTGAGGGAGCCCATCATTGGAATATACAAGCCAAGTTCTATAATGAAAAATTCCCACTAGTATATGAAAGTGACAATATAGGAGACTCTCTATCATGAAGATCATGGTGCTACTTTGAAGCACAAGTGTGGAAAAAGGATAGTAACATTGCCCCTTATCTCTTTTCTCTCAGTTTTCCTTTTTTATTAGATTCTTTGGCCTTTTTTATTTTTCCTTACATGGGACAATGCTCTAATAATGATGATCATAACTCTTTTATTTACTTACAACTCAAGATTACAACTCGATACTAGAACAAAAATGACTCAATATGAAAGCCTCCGGCGGTGTACCGGGATGTGCAATGACTCAAGAGTGACATTTATGAAAAATTATGAACGGTGGCTTTGACACAAATACTATGTCAACTACATGATCATGCAAACCAACATGACATTGATGAAGTGTGTCATAATAAACGGAGTGGTGGAAGTTGCATGGCAATATAGCTCGGAATGGCTATGGAAATGCCATAATAGGTAGGTATGTTGGCTGTTTTGAGGAAGGTATATGGTGGGTGTATGGCACCAACGAAAGTTGCACGGTACTAGAGAGTCTAGCAATGGTGGAAGGGTGAGAGTACGTATAATCCATGGACTCAACATTAGTCATAAAGAACTAACATACTTATTGAAAACGTCTATTAGCTATCGAAACAAAGTACTAGGCGCATGCTCCTAGGGGAAGGGTTGGTAGGAGTTAACCATCGCGCGATCCCGACCTCCACATAAAGGAAGACAATAAATAAATAAATCATGCTCCAATTTCGTTACATAACGGTTCACCGTACATGCATGCTACGAGAATCACAAACCTCAACACAAGTATTTGTACAATCCACAATTACTCACTAGCATATGACTCTAATATCACCATTGATACGTCTCCAACGTATCTATAATTTATGAAGTATTCATGCTGTTATGTTATCATTCTTAGATGTTTTAAAATCATTTTATAACAACTTTATATCATTTGTTGGGACTAACCTATTGACCCAGTGCCCAGTGCTAGTTGCTGTTTTTTTGCTTGTTTTTTACATACAGGAAATCAATATCAAACGGAGTCCAAACACCGTGAAACTTTTTGTGGATTTTTTATGGACGAGAAGACTACCAATGGGCCAGAGCAGCACCTGAGGGGGTGCCCCAAGGGGGCACAACCCACCAGGGCGCGCCTGGGCCCCCAAGCGTGCCCCGGTGGGTTGTGCCCACCTCGGTGGCCTCCCGCACCCCCTCTTCACCCTATAAATTCTCAAATATTCCAAAAACCCTCGGGGAGAACCTAGATCGGAAGTTCTATCGTCGCAAGCCTCTGTAGCAACCAAAAACCAATCGGGAGCCCGTTCCAGCACCCTGCCGGAGGGGGAGATCATCACCAATGGCCATCTTCATCATCCCGGCGGCCACCACGATGAGGAGGGAGTAGTCCACCCTCGGGGCTGAGGGTTTGTACCAGTAGCTATGTGTTTAATCTCTCTCTCTCTCTCGTGATCTGGAGATGTCACCATCTTGATATATCATGGGCTTTGTTAACATAGATGGATCATATGATGTTTCTCCCCTCTCTTCTCTTGTTGTGATGAATTGAATCTTTACCCTTTGAAGTTTTGTCTTGTCGGATTGAATGTTCAGATCTGAGAACACATGATGTATGTCTTGCGATATGGATACTTGAGGTGACAATGGGGTATCATATCGATTCACTTGATGTATGTTATGGCACTCAACTTGTGGATTCCCGATGTGACATTGGGGTAATCTATGCATAGGGGTTGATGCACGTTGTTATTATCTTTTCTCCGATAGAAACTTTGGGGTCTTCTTGTAGTTATTTGTGTGGATTGAATATTATGATCATGAAGTTGTTTGATGCATATCATAGAATTAACTCACGGATATTTGCGGTGACGTTGGAGTATCTAGGTGACATTAAAGTTGGTTGATGTGTGTCATATGGTGTTATTTTTGTATGAACTCTTGGTTAGATTGATCGGAAAAAAATAGCTTTGTGTTATTTTAGTACGAACTCTAGGATAGATTGACCAGAAAGAATAGCTTTGAGGTGGTTTCGTACCCTACAAACAATTTCTATCTTTTGTTATGCGCTAATAGGAACTCGGGAGTGATTCTGCATTGCACTTTGAGGGATAATCATATGTATGATCCAACTATGTCAGCATATTTGAGAGATTGCACTAGTGAAAGTATGCACCTAGGCCTCATTTTCCATTATTGCAATCTTGTTTGTACTCCATTTTACTATTTACTACCTTGCTTTGTTTTATTGTTCGCACTACAAAAACTCATATCTACTATCCATACTACACTTCTATCACCATCTCTTCGCCGAACTAATGCACCTATACAATTTGCCATTGTATCAGGTGTGTTGGGGACACAAGAGATTTCTTTTTGTTTGATTGCAGGGTTGCTTGAGGGAGACTATCGTCATCCTATGCCTCCCATGGATTGATAAACCTTAGGTCACCCACTTGAGGGAAAATTGCTACTATCCTACAAAACTCTGCGCTTGGATGCCCAACACGAGTCTACAAGAATAAAGTTGCGTAGTAGACATTAACCACCCTCATATCTCAAAACAATCATAAGGAATCAAACTCCTCATAGTATTCAATACACTTTATATGAAAGTTTTTATTATATCCCTCTTGGATGCCTATCATATTAGGACTAAATTCATAACCTAAGCAAATTACCATGTTGTTTAAAGAGACTCTCAAATAATATAAGTGAAGCATGAGAGTTCAACAATTTCTATAAAATAAAGCTACCGACGTGCTCTAAAACGATATAAGTGAAGCACTAGAGCAAAATTGCCTAGCTCAAAAGATATAAGTGAAGCACATAGAGTATTCTAATAAATCACGATCCATGTGTGTCCCTCTCAAAAGGTGTGTACAACAAGGATGATTGTGGCAAACTACAAAGTAAAGACTCATATCATACATGACGCTCCAAGCAAAACACATATCATGTGGTGAATAAAAACATAGCCTCAAGTAAAAGTTACCGGTAGATAAAGATGAAAGAGGGGATGCCTTCCAGGGCATTCCCAAGCTTAGGCTCTTGGTTGTCCTTGAATATTACCTTGGGGTGCCTTGGGCATCCCCAAGCTTAGGCTCTTGCCACTCCTTATACCATAGTCCATCAAATCTTTACCAAAACTTGAAAACTTCACAACAAAAAACTCAACAGAAAATCTTGTGAGATCGTTTGTATAAGAAAATAAATCACCACTTTCTGGTACTGTTGTGAACTCATTCTTTTTTTATATTGGTGTAATATATCTACTGTATTCCAACTTCTCCATGGTTCATACCCCCTCAATACTACCCATAGATTTATCAAAATAAGCAAACAACACATAGAAAACAGAACCTGTCAAAAACAGAATAGTCTGTAGCAATTGATACATCCATTTTGCATCATGTTTTCCTACTGCTATTTATGCTGTTTTATTGTATAATAATGCTTTTTGGAGTAATTCTAATGCCTTTTCTCTTATAATATACAAGGTATGCACCAAGGGGGAGAATTCTGGTAGCTGGAAATCTGGACAAGAAAAAGCTACGTCAAGCTACCTATTCTGCACAACTCCAAATGAGCTGAAACTCCTTGAGGATTTTTTATGGAATAGTTAATAAATATTGGAGCAAATAATTACCAGAGGAGGGCCAACAGGTGGGTAAAACCCACCTCCGATGCCCATTTTCTGGTATATAAGTCATTTTGACCTAGAAAAAAGAGGGGGAGGACATTCGGAACGAAGCGCCACCGCCTTGAGGCGGAACTTGGGTAGGAGCACTTTTGCCCACCGGCGGAGCGATTCCGCTGGGGGAACTTCCCTCCCGGAGGGGGAAATCATCATCCACCAACAACTCTCCCGTCATTCACAACACCAGCTCCTCCCAAACCCTAGTTCATCTCTTGTGTTCAATCTTTGTACCAAAAACTATAGATAGGTGCTTGTGGGTGACTAGTAGTGTTGATTACATATTGTAGTTGATTACTATATGGTTTATTTTGTGGAAGATTATATGTTCAGATCCATTATGCTATTCAATACCCTCTGATCTCGACCATGTTTATCAATTGTGAGTAGTTACTTTCATTCTTGAGGTCACGGGAGAAATCATGTTGCATGTAATCATGTGAACTTGATATGTGTTCGATATTTTGATTGTATGTACACTACAAAAAAAAGACACATCCATGACATTTTGGGCCAAGCGAATTTTTTCTGTCATACTTATGACACTTCTATGATGATAATTGTGACAAAACCCGGTATCATCATAGATGTGGTGGGCTCCTACTTCTATGACAAAAAATCATGACAAAAAATGGGCTTTTCGTCCTGGGCGGGCCGGAGACGCAGCTGCATGACATTCTTTGGGCCGTCCATGATGGAAAAACCCGTGGTAGAAGCGAGGGCGAGGAAAATTTCGGGAGTTCTCGGTTATGGTGGGTGGTCAGCGGCCAAGCGATACACGTTTCTCTCTTACACGTACGCGCGTGTGTGCGAGGCGTTGGCTCTAATTGAACCCGAGCGAGGCGTTGGGCTCTAACTGAACCCAATCGATTGCACTGCAGGCTACGCGTTACTGAACCCGAGCGATCGATCGATGGCTGTTAACTGAACCCGGTCGAGTGATTCCTTCGCTACTGCTGTTAACAGAACCCGATCGAGCGATTCCTTTGCTACTGCTGCTAACTGAAGCCGATCGATG
>NC_041383.1:756605207-756620372 GCF_002162155.2 Triticum dicoccoides | reverse complement strand
GACCCCGCGGCGTTGCCTCTGGATGAACATGACCCCGATCGATCGAGCTGGTTGGGGCTGGATGAACAGGACCCCGTAGAGGGCTGGATGAATAGGACGACCCCGCGGAGGGCTGGATGAACAGTAGATGATGGAGGGGTGGATGAAGAGGATCCCGTGGAGGGGTGGTTGAACAGTAGCCGGTGGAGTAGCACGCGGTGGAGGCTGGATGAACAGGAGCCCGTGGATGAACAGTCGCAAGTGGAGGCTGGAGGAGGTCAACAGTGGATGAACAGTAGCCCGTGGAGGCCGGAGGAGGTCGACGATGGAGATGAACAGTATCCCGTGGAGTCCCGTTTTGCGGTACGCCACACCCCTCCCGATTAATAGGACCCCTGTTTCGACCATAGTGCTCCAACACAAGTCAGTTTCCTCCGTTTTGCGGTACGCCACACCCCTCCCGATCAACAGGACCCCATTTTGACCGTAGGAGGTCCAACACAAGTCCGTTTCCTCCATTTTGTGGTACGCCAGACCCCTCACGATGAACATGATCCCGTTTCAAATGTGGCCGGTCGAACACAAGGCCGTTTCCTCTGTTGTGTGGTATGCCATGCCTCATTTCCATCGCCTGTTCCGTCCAATCCCTCTCGATGAACACGCCGACGCATTCCGTTCTGACCCAGCCGGTTGGCTCCCCATGAACACGACGACGACATTGTTTCTCCGTTCCGACCCAACCATGTACACGAGCCCTGGCTGTACGTATGCGCAAGTAGGCGGTCGGGACCCCGCCCGTATGTATGTACGTGGCCGTATTTTCTTTCTTGCACACTAGCCGCTGTACGTACGTGTACATGCTACGAGCGCGCCTCTACTATGACACGTGCGCGCCTCTACATCCACCAGTATGTACGTACACGTTCACGACCAGAATGACAACGCTACGTACGCTTCGACCAGGTGGGTTCCGACTGTCACGCACTTCCTTGCGTGCGAAGATGTAGATGGTGGGTCCCAGCAGTCAGGGGGGAGAATCGGTTTTTTTTGCTTGGGCGCACTTCCTTGTGTGTGAAGATGTAGCTGGTGGGTCCCAACAGTCAGGGGGCGAATCATTTTTTTTGTGAAATATGGTGGCCCATCCGGTGGGTCCCTGCGGTCAGGTGGAGGAATAATTATTTTGTGCGTAATAAGGAGGCACTTCCTTGCGGCCGCCGTGGACCCAGCTGTCAGTCTCTCCACGTACAGTACTCTGATGGAAGTCGTTCCTTGACGACGTTGACCACACCGCATGGAGAGCACCAGGGCGGTGGACGACGGCGAGGCCTAGGAAGGGGACGACACGGAGCCGGGGAATACGTGGTAGTGGAAGCCCGCGCGGAGAGGAGTACGAGGGTTCACTGGTTTGGCTGCGGTGTGAGGTTGCCGTCGCCGCAGAATAATAGGGGATGTGGGTGAGTAGGGGGATGGCCTGGCCAGCGGTGGGAGTAGTAGGGGGCGGTGAGGCCTCCGCGACATCACAGCCGGCCATGGAAGGCAGGAGCACACGACACGACCGACGCTGGTTTGGGCGGCTGGAGCAACAAGACCAGAGGTTGAGGAAGCACTACGGCCGTTGGATGAACATCATACGGTAACAGGAGCTAGAATCGTTCATATTTACTAAGTTGACAAAGCCCTCTGTCGGTGTCAAAACCGACGGATCTCGGGTAGGGGGTCCCGAACTGTGCGTCTAGGCGGATGGTAACAGGAGACAAGGGACATGATGTTTTTACCCAGGTTCGGGCCCTCTTGATGGAGGTAAAACCCTACGTCCTGCTTGATTAATATTGATGATGTGGGTTACAAGAGTAGATCTACCACGAGATCAAGGAGGCTAAACCCTATAAGCTAGCCTATGGTATGATTGTTGTTCGTCCTATGGACTAAAGCCACCCGGTTTATATAGACATCGGAGAGGGCTAGGGTTACACAGAGTCGGTTACAATGGTAGGAGATCTACATATCCGTATCGCCAAGCTTGCCTTCCACGCCAAGGAAAGTCCCATCCAGACACGGGACGAAGTCTTCAATCTTGTATCTTCATAGTCTTGGAGTCCGGCCGATGATGGTAGTTCGGCTATCCGGACACCCCCTAGTCCAGGACTCCCTCAGTAGCCCCTGAACCAGGCTTCAATGACGACGAGTCCGGCGCGCATATTGTCTTCGGCATTGCAAGGCGGGTTCCTCCTCCGAATAATTTATAGAAGATTGTGAACACCAGGATAGTGTCCGGCTCTGCAAAATAATTTCCACATACTACCGTAGAGAGAATAATATTCACACAAGTTCAATCTGCTGACGTATTCCATGGCGTGACGTCACACCACAACCAAGCCTTTATTTGAAACGTTTTTATTGTACCACTTCAGCGCGTTTAGCGAAGCGGTTTCCTTGGCACGTCCTGTCGAAGTAGAGATCGTGTTCCCCTTATTCCGGGATTCCCATTAATACGGACGTGGGTAACCCAACCACGCCCGTTGCCACGCCCCCTCCATCGAAGGCGGGTATCAAACGGTCACGGGGACAGCTCTTGGTATTCTTCCTCTTTATAATGAGACCAAGGCCCGTTCTTTTTATTCAATCCTCTATCGAATCCGCCCCTCTCCTTGAGTTCCAACACCCAGGGCTCCGAATTCAGGTACCTTCGATCCTCGACAATGTCCGGTCCTGATCTACGAGGCCGGTGGATGCCCTCCTCCGTCACGGAGGAGGACGTGCTAAAGCTGAGAGATGCCAGGTATTTATCCTACGAGATTTCACATAGGCTGCCTGCCCGAGGGCAAGTTATCCCAACTCCCGAGCCTGGCGAGATCGTCGTGTTCATGTCTCACTTCCGTCAGGGTTTAGGCTTCCCGACGGATCCCTTCATGAGGGGGCTCATGTGTTACTATGGGCTGGAATTCCACGACCTGGCTCCGGAGTCCATCCTCCATATCTCATCATTCATTGTCGTTTGTGAAGCCTTCCTCCGCACTACCCCTCACTTCGGCTTATGGCTCAAAACCTTCAACGTGGAGCCGAAGATGATTGAGGGGCGTCAGGCAGAGTGCAGCGGGGCGGTTATAAGCAAGAGGGCCGAAGCTCCATGGCCCAAGGGCTCTTTCCAAGAGGAGCTCGGCTTATGGAAACAGAAGTGGTTTTATATCACCGCTCCCCGGGGCAGCAGGCAGAAGCCGCCGCCCGTCTTTCGCTCGGGCCCTCCACAGCAGCTGACGTCATGGGTCAACAAGGGGCGTGACTGGGGGCCGCCCAAAGACGTCCCCCTGTTGCAGGACCGGATTCGAGTCCTCCAAGAAAGGGAGATCAATCTGGTCGTAGTGGTGCAGGTCATGTTGATCCGGCGCCTACTGCCCTGCAAATGTCACCCCCTCCGCCTGTGGGAATTTAATCCGGAGGGGCCGCAAGCTCTTCAACACTTCATGGGTTTGACTCCCATGGAGATGTATAAACTGTTCTTCGGATCGCAAGAGACGCATCTAGAATTGACCGAGGACGCTGGCCTAAGCTGGAATCGCCCGAATACTCAAGTAAGTAGCCCTGTGTCCGGACACACCATCCATTTATTTATCGTGATCTTGCCTTTTAACCAGCTATCCCTAGACAGGAGTGGATAGCGCAAGCAAAACTGATATGGTGTCCGGCCCCCCTCCCTGAAACCACGCAGGATCCCATGTTAATCAAAATGTTGGAGGTTGCACCTTCAAATGAGGGCGAAGGGGGGCACGGGGAAACTGTCACCTCTGCCAAGGAGGCGTTTAGTAAGGGAGGAATCGAGAGTCCCTCCTTCCAGGGGGAGAAGCGGAACACTTCCGAAGACCCGGAGGCCAAGGCCTCAAAGCGGGGAAAGAAATCTGTACCGGAAGGTCCTGCGCCAGAAAGCGCCCCGATCGTACTATCTCCTCGGAGGAATCAGCCCTCTAACGAGCCGTAAGTAAAAAGGGGCATTTTATAATTATTAGACACCCCTGCTTAATGTCTAAAGGTAACCGAAGTTTTTACCTTGTAGTTTGGATCTCAGCCCATCTCAGCACAGCTCATCTTCGGGAGACCTTCGTCCGGAGATGATGGAGAGCGAAACACCTCCATCTGCCGCCCCATCGCATGGGGCGGACGACCCTGAGGTGTCGTCGCGGAGGGTCTCCCCGAGTCCGGCGGGGCTGGAGAGTTCGCACCCATTGGAGTACGGCCGATGGAGCTGCATGATTTGCTTAAGAGGGCGTCCATCTTAGAAGATCACCGCACATTAATGGGTAATGTGATTGAGAGGATCTCGTCCACCGAAAGCGGGTTGTATGAGGCCGTCGGAAGTTTACTGACGATATTTGAGGTACGCAAAAAATGACATACCTGTTGACAGTTTTGCACATGAAGTGCGCCCTGTATAGTAGCCCCTGAGACTTGGTATGCTGTCGAAAACGGCAGCGTGCCTAGGATCATAATCTCAGTTATTAACTGTCGCCTTTCCTATGCAGGTGGCGGAATGTTCAGTGGCCAGCCGGACGGATGGATTCGCCGAGCTGAAGAAGCAACTCGAAGCTGCAGATGCGGACATCTCACTGGTCAATAAACGACTTGATGAATCACAAGGTATGTGATTGCGGCGCGGTCGCTTAGTAAGGGAGCTGATGCCCATTCCTTACAAGTTGTATGCTTGATGCAGATGGTGCTGCTGCTGTGGAAGACCTTCGAGTAGAAATTGCTCGGGCCAAGGAGCAAGCCAGAAAAAGTGAGGCGGCTGCCTTGAAGGCAGCGGAAGAGCTAGAAGCCGAAAAGGCTGCTCACTGCCGAAGCAGGGAGGAGATGGCCGGAATGGCCATGAAATTAAAAGTTGCTACCGACCGCCTGGAGGTTCTTGAAGGAGAACGCCGAGCGGAGCTAGAGGACCTGAAGAAGGCTGATGCCAAAGCCAAGGATGCCCGTAGTGCGATGCGGGCTATGAAGGAGGAACTGCGTCAGGTCGGAGACATTGTGGCTGGAAAGCCCTTTATGCTGCGTAGGAAGTTCACGGATCCGAAGTATGCTCAGCTGGGCCGATTGTACGGTGCGGAGGATCCTTATCTGGACTTGGCGGCGAGTGCGGCTGACATAGTCGTGCACTTTCGAAGCCAGGAGGATCATGAAATGGAAGAGCTTTTCTGGTCTCAATTCCATAGTCCGGAGCGTCCACTTCCGTTGAGTGATCGGCTGGTTGAGTGGGCTGAGCTGAATAGATTGTCCGGACTGGCCATGACGGATGTGGTAACTCATCTGTGGCCGAAAAGGCCCAAGCCGAAGAGTTATTTTGGCTTGTTGCAGCAATTCCTTGGGGCAGTGCCGCATATTAAGGCGATGAAGCGGTCGGCATGCATAGAAGGTGCGTGGATGGCTCTCGCCCGTGGTAAAACATACTGGGCGGAGATGGATGCCACCGCGGTTGCATCCCGGGGTTCGGACAAAAGCTGATTCCCCACCGAGCATTACTTTGAGGAAGTCCTGCAGGGCGCTCGTATAATAGAGTCGCAGTGCTCGAAAGATGTTATGTTTGAATGACATGTATGATTTCTAAGATCATGTTTATAATGCAATGACTTTTTATACTAGTGTGTTCAAGTATTGAACTATCTCCTGTGCGGCCGTATATGTATGTATAATCTGAAAGATGGCAGTCTTTGGCTTCAGCCCCCACGCACATGGTGCGGGGGTGTTTGCAAAAAGAAAAACACTTTTTCACACTTAATCCAACGTCTTGGTCCTTTTAAGGAGGTGATAGCATAGCAAACTAGGCAACCGGACTATAATGCTTTATCACTTTCACCTAGCCATAGGAGCTCGAATGTGGGGCTACTATATAGCCCCTGATGGCACCGCGCTTCTCCGAACTTGGGGCGCGTATGTGCCTGACCGGGAAGCGGTCCTTCGTCAAAGTGGAGGAATTCTAAACATTCCAATGGTCGATCGAGTGGTTGACCAGTCTCTCGCTATATCATGACAGTCAGTTTTCGGCTTTCTCTACTGAGGTGCTCTCCCGGCCGAACCGGGGCACAATCGCAGTAGTTCTCCTGGTGCTGCGTTAGCCGATGATACGGAACATAAGGCAGCAAAATACAAGAGCCGGGCAAACCCAACATTTGACCAAAGACATGATTCGGAGCTGATGCATATAAGGCCTAACTCGAGACGCCAAACACTCCCTGAGGTGTTCGGTCTTTATGATATCGGGCAGAATAAAGCCCTAAGCCCCTAGTGTCCAGGTACAGGCGGGAACTTCTGATGCGGCCGATGCCAAAACGCCAGCCTCCTCCTCGGCTCTGGTAGGAAACCGGGGGATGTGTATCAACAAGAGACAGTGAGAAAGGTTTACGCAGGGTCTTAATCTGAAAAGAATCCTTGCAACGGGTCCCTACTGCACGTCTGCGCCTGTGTCTCCGTTGTGCTGTATCCTGGACGGGTGTAGCACGTGCTTCATCTGTAAAAGAGAAGGACTTAGTTTCTAAGAAATATCGTGCAAAAAGTGTATCAAAATAAAGTATAATTTGGAAGATGAAGAAAGTTGAGCTTTATTGGCTTTCATCATTTATGCGCGCGGCCCCCTAAAAAAGGGGTATGCGGCTGGGAAGCCCCTTGTTAAGTTACGCCGGACTCGTCTAACCATGTCCGAGGTCTAGATGACCTGTTTTTAGGGGCTTTGACCTGCAAGGTCGGAATAATGTGTGGCTGTCTAGGCAGCCGCACATTCTCCGTGGTCGAGAGACACCTGGAGTTTTAAGAATATGCCACGTGGACCGGGCATTTTTAAGTGTAAGAGACGCGTAATGTGGTATTGCATTAAAGCGGGCGAAAGCTGCACACCCCAGTAGTGCTTAAGGGCTACTGCTAAATGGGGCGATGGAGGGTGAGCTTTTCGTGATGGAGGTTGTCGGATGAACCGAACACGACCCCTAGTGGTACAGAGCCTGTAAAATTGGCTGAAAATGCCTGGCATCACTCCTTTGAAGGAAGTGCTTGCTATAGTGAATTTTGGTGGGTTCTATCCCCAGTCTGCGGACGGTGTCCTGGTATAGCAGGGGCCGCGCTGCGTGTTATCACGTGAAGTGAGTTCACTGTTTTGACTTCTAATGGGAAAGTCTTTTGGTTTCCGGAGCGCTGCTTTTGGGTTTCGTCACTTTCACTTGGTGTGTCGAGCCCTTTGTGTTCGGCCTTAAGTCGGCCGGACTGCTTGAAGACCCAACAATCTCTGTGGGTATGGTTTGCAGGCTTCCCGGAGGTACCGTGTATTTGACACAGTCTATCCAGGATCTTGTTGAGGTTGGATAGCTCGTCACTGTTATCCTTTAAGGGTAGTGTTTTGTTGTTCGGCCGAGAGCTTTTGAATCCGGCTTTGACCGCCGTACTATTTGGGCCATTCTCCTTATTCCGGCGCTGATCTTTTTTGCGTCGTGATTTCCCATTTCCATCCCTGATTTCGGATGTACTCGGGTCGCTGGTGCTGCATCTAGCCAACCAGCTGTCTTCCCCCTTGCAAAAGCGGGTCATGAGACTTGTTAGTGCGGCCACTATTCTTGGTTTTTCCTGACCGAGGTGTCTGGCGAGCCATTCGTCTCGGACGTTGTGTTTGAAGGCTGCTAAGGCTTCAGCGTCCGGACAGTCGACTATTTGGTTCTTTTTAGTGAGGAACCTGTTCCAGAATTTGCGTGCTGATTCTCCGGGCTGTTGAGTTATGTGACTTGAATCATCTGCATCCGGAGGCCGGACATAAGTCCCCTGAAAATTTGCTCGAAACGCATCCTCAAGCTCTTCCCAACTCCCAATCGTATTTTCTGGGAGGCTTTTAAGCCAATGCCGGGCCGGCCCTTTGAGCTTGAGGGGAAGGTATTTTATGGCATGGAGATCGTCTCCTCTTGCCATGTGTATGTGTAGGATATAATCCTCAATCCAGACTCCGGGGTCTGTTGTTCCGTCGTATGCCTCTATGTTTATGGGTTTAAATCCCACTGGAAATCCATGATCCAGTACCTCGTTAGTAAAACATAGTGGGTGTGCAGCGCCCCTGTATTTGGGTGTGCCGTTGTCTTCAAATGCTCGGCTGGTTGTGTTACTTCCTGGAGTCTTCTTTTTTGGCCCATATATAGACCTGGCCGGGTTATCCTTTTTCTGAAGATCTTTATGTTGATCATGTGCCGGCTTGTGTGTGGCGCCCCTTGTTGCTCTTGGCCTGTCATCTGGTCTTCTATCCGGCCAGGCGGCCCCTTTCTTTTTTGACTGCGGGGGCTCGAAGGCCTCCTCATCAAATTTGGGCAACAACTTGCGCTTTGGGTAGCTCTTTGTCTGGTGACTAGTGCCATATTTATCTACGGTGTTGAGTACTTTGCTCCATCTTATTCTGAGTGTGTCTTCCGCTGTTTTGAGCTTCCGCTTTTGCTTCTTCAAACTTCTTGCAGTGGCGACGAGCCTGTTATGGAGATTCATATGCTCTGGTGATGTGAGATCATCTTTGCCGGGGATGGGTTGCTTGTCCGGTTCATGTCCGGCTGGCTGCTTGTTGACGTGTGCGTCGTCCACTGCTTCGCCCTGCTCTAGGGCCGGGTCCATATGGGTACCGTTTTTGTCGATGTCGGTCTTCGGGCGGCGCTTGCGTCGCCGCTTTGTTTGTCTGTTGGGGGAGTTGTCCTTCGCCACGTCCCATTTTTACTCATTGTCGCTTCCTTTTGGTGTGTCCACCATGCATACGTTGTGGGATGGGGTGGCTTTCCTGCGCCCATTAGGCGCTGGTTCTTGGTCGTCCCCGGCATCGTCATCCATACCGTCGATGTCCTCGGAGTCGTAGTCTAGCCTGTCAGTTAAATCATCGACAGCGGCTACCAAGTGGGTGGTGGGTGGGCTTTGAATATCTTCGTCGTCCGCATCCCAGCCGTCCTGACCACAATCTGGCCAGGTCTCTCCTGATAACGAGAGGTATTTTAGCGAACTCAAGATGTCGCCGGAAGGTGAGTGTTGAGAGACGTCCGCTGCGGTGAACTCCATGATCGGCGCCCAGTCGGATTCGATCGGGGCGGGCGCGGGAGGTTCGGAGTCCGGCGAGGAGTCCGGCACCTTGGAGTCACGAGCTTTATGAGGGACGAAGTCCGTGTTCGGCTCTATCGCCGTAGAGGTTGCAGCCCCCGAGGCGGTGTCTAGGCATCCATCCTCGATCTGCGGAGCTGGCTCCGAATTGAAGATCGGAGTGGGTTCGAGTGCGGCCTCCAGGGTACTGTCCGGCTGCATAGCTAAATCATGCCCATCATGACAGTACGACACGCTCGGCTGTGGCTCGAATCCGTCGAGGATCAAGTCCCCGCGGATGTCAGCCGTGAAGTTCAAACTTCCAAATCTGACCTGACGGCCAGGGGCGTAGCCTTCGATCTGCTCCAGCTGGCCAAGCGAATTGGCCCGCAGTGCGAAGCCGCCGAATACGAAGATCTATCCGGGGAGGAAGGTCTCGCCCTGGACTGCATCGTCATTGATGATCGAAGAAGCCATTGAGCCTATCGGTGACGACACAGAGGAACTCTCAATGAAAGCACCAATGTCGGTGTCAAAACCGGCGGATCTCGGGTAGGGGGTCCCGAACTGTGCGTCTAGGCGGATGGTAACAGGAGACGAGGGACACGATGTTTTTACCCAGGTTCGGGCCCTCTTGATGGAGGTAAAACCCTACGTCCTGCTTGATTAATATTGATGATGTGGGTTACAAGAGTAGATCTACCACGAGATCAAGGAGGCTAAACCCTAGAAGCTAGCCTATGGTATGATTGTTGTTCGTCCTATGGACTAAAGCCACCCGGTTTATATAGACACCGGAGAGGGCTAGGGTTACACAAAGTCGGTTACAATGGTAGGAGATCTACATATCCGTATCGCCAAGCTTGCCTTCCACGCCAAGGAAAGTCCCATCCGGACACGGGACGAAGTCTTCAATCTTGTATCTTCATAGTCTTGGAGTCCGGCCGATGATGGTAGTTCGGCTATCCGGACACCCCCTAGTCCGGGACTCCCTCACCCCTCCGTCCCCGTCAACTTGGTAGGCCCACAAGTCAGCCTCCCACTATGCTGGGTTCCAGCTGGCAAGGGGAGTATTCATTTTTTGTGTGTGTAATAAGGAGGCACTTCCTTGCGTGCGAAGATAGCTGGTGGGTCCGACCTGTCAGCGGGGGGCACGTTTTTTTCGTGAAATAAAGAGGCCCTTCCGGTGGGTCCCAGATGTCTGGTGGAGGAATCATTATTTTGCACGTAATAAGGAGGCACTTCCTTGTGTGCGGCCGTGGACCCAGTTGTCAGCCTCTCCATGCACATTCTACTTCCGATGGTGTCGTTCGTTGACCACGTTGACCACGCCGCGCCGAGCGCATCCAAGGTGGTGGACGATGGCGAGGCCCCGGACAGCAACGAGCCGGAGATGGGAAGACGCGGGAGTAGAGTCGCAAATGAAGAGGTGTACGAGGGTTAACTGGTTCTAGTGCGGTGTGGTTCGGTGGTCGGTGGAGAAGAACATGAGGTGTGGATGGGTGGAGGGATGGCCTGGCCAACGGTGGAGTAGTGCTTTAAAGCAAAGCGTGCTAAGCAGAGCTGCTAGCAGCAGGAGGCGGGAGGTGGTCCCGGCGGCGCTAGAGGAAGAAGACGAGAGATTGAAGATGGATGCCGGTCGTTGGATGTAAATCCAACGGCTAACATGTCAGAATCATTTGTTGACTAAATTGACAATGACTTGCGTCGGCTTAGACCTATTGGCCCACATTTCAGCCTCCAAAAATGTGGCACGTATTCAACCCATTTTTTCAGAATTTACAGTCTTTTTTTTTGCGCGGTACAATTTACAGTCAATTTGATCTTTCTTTTTTGACTTACAGTCCATTAGCTCGGCTGGGTGAACAAATAATGTAGCGTCCATGCGGCCCATTTATTTTATTTCCTAAAAAATTACAGGCCATTTGCACTTTCTCGAAATACACGATTTTGCTGGGCTAATTCTAATTATAATGTTGGGTTGGGCCAGCAATATTATCAAAAAATAAAAAGGGGTTGAGCATTTTGTTATAAATATATTTAAATAATAAGTGATATTATTACATTCGTCCTTAAATCTTACCAAGCGTTTGTACACAATCACTAGGATTTTTGTGCCAAAACAATCCAAGATTTTATTGTTAAGAAATTATTTTTATAAATTAATAAGATGTGGGATATTGTTTTCTTACATATGTAAGTATGTCTTAAATATATGATGACAATAAAAATAATATATAACATATAGAATAATTTAAATATATATAATATAGTTAGAAGGGAAACATAAGTTGGACCTGGCGTTCCTATTCTTATATAGAAAAATAGAACAGACCTTTGTGTTTTCTTCAAAAAAATACATAAATTGGGCTGACGATGTTTCAGGAAAAATAAAACCTCTGATGGGAGGTCCATAGGCCGGTCGATACATGACGACCCTCAAGAAAATACAAACATGCCTATGGACCTCCCATCCGAGGTCGTGGGCTGTGCATGTGAAAGCCTAGACGGGGCAGCCAAAAAACCAGCTGGTACTTGCTACCCCAGTGATAATAAATGATACCTTCCAGCTCCCCGGCTTCGTTGTGAATTTATCTCCTATAGTAACTACGTTGAAGCACCTAAAAAATGTAACTATGTTGACAAACCCGTGGGCCCCAATGTCAGTATAGCATTAGGAGGAAGTATTTTTTCGATGAGGCACTCGCTTGTGTACGGCCATAGACCTGGTGGGTCCCGACTGTCCGCCTCTCCACGTACAGTCCTCTCCAAATTCCTCTCGTTTGTTCACCATGTTCACAACGGCAGACAGCGGCGTCGCGGCGAGCGCACAAAGGCGCAGGAGGGGATCCGACCACCTGAGGAAGTGCCTTATTACTAACAAAACCACTGAACTAGCCTAGTGGCCAAGTGACACTAACCGACAGCTGTTCCGCCCGGGTTTGATTCCACCTGTGCAGGGAAAATGTCTCCAAATTTTTTGCCTTTGCCTTTATTGACATGTGGGTCCCCATTGTCATCTACGCACACCATGTCCAACACTTGCCAAAACTTCATCCCTCATTTTCTCTGTGTTTCGCACACTCGATATTGTGTGGGCATTTTTACTGTGCATCATATGAAGATGTGATATGCATGAATGTTGATTAGCATGATGTTAACTGGCTGGTAGTTCCATTTTTGACCATGAATAAAACTTCCAACATGATGTTAACCCTGTTTGAAAAGGCTGTGTTAATATAAATGCTCTGCCTCTGAAAGTTGCAGTTTCTTATCTGAAATTGAACTTGCAGTTTCTTATCTGAAACTGAAACTTGCAGTTTCTTCTCTAAGAATCACATTGTCTGCACTTTTATACTCCTATGAAACTACATTTTGTAAGTGCTAAAAATAGATCTATAGAATTCATAAAATACTTCATATGCTCAATACTGCAAATATGCAATTCAAAAGACATTCATATCTGAAAGTACTCTCAAAATACACAACACAAAACACAATTCACAACCTGCAAATACTGACAACCCTAAGCTCCTCCTGACAATTCACAACCTGCCCGACTATTGGGCTGGGGGGGGGCAGTCCCCTCCTATTCCTCGGCGGAAGACAACCGCCCCGTGAGACGATGTGAATAGCAAGGGAGAGGATGGCGGGGAAGCGTCATCGGGCCAACTGCTTTTCTCCTCTTGTAGTTGGGTTCGGTCGACGAAGACTCCACCGACACGCTCTGGCAGGACATCCTCACAAACGGCACCCTATAGATGCTCGATCCTTCAATCTCTGGTGGATGCTCCATCTAGGATCGATACTCCCACCACCGCTCCCTCATGATCGGATTCGGTGAATTTGTTTGCTCCATGGCCCAGAGGAGCAGCTCTATGTACTCCCGCGCGACTCCCTCTAGGACTATCGCCGCCTTTTCTCTTTGTTGCAGATATTTTCCCATGGATGTCGCCATCGCCGCTAGTTGGTCCTTGTTGTCAAACCAAGACTGTATCTCCAACATCCTAGCTAGCTTCACAGGGTCGCCGTTTGTGATCCTCACGTATCGGTTGTACTCCTCCATCGATCTACTTCTCCACAACACCTTCACTCACCGGCGGTGGTTTTTGGATGGAAGAGGAGAGGAGCAACACTGGTTTTGGATTAGAACGGGAGAGGAGCGACGCTGGTTTTGGACTGGAACAGGAGAGGAGCGACGGTGGTTTAAGACGAGAAGAGCGGAAGAGCGGCGCTATTCTTGGAAGTATTTTTTTGTTGTTTTGCGTATTTTGGGTCAAAGTTTGACCACGTACTGTATTTGACAAGCAAAATGTGAATGCATGTCACCAGAAATTGTATCGTTTGGTTCGTATCTGAATGTACTTTCAAATTATATTATTTTTGCAACATATAACATATATTTTATGTGCGAAAATCATGGTCAATTATGACCCAGAATAAAAGGGAGACTAGTTAATGTGGGGTCGCTTTCTTAATTGAAGGGTGAATTGATTTTGATTTCGATCCAGTCACAGCGCGCCGGCCCTCTCGTCCAATCCTAAATCGTTGCCACACGCTCCTCTCCCTCTTATACATTGCAAAACCACCTCCTCTCCTCTCCATCATCTCCATTGCAAAACCACCGTCTCGCCTCTCCCTCTTCTGATCTTCTCCATTGCAAAACCACCTCCTCTCCTCTCCATCATCTCCATTCCAAAACCACCGTCTCGCCTCTCCCTCTTCTCTATTGCAAGACCACCATCTCTCCTCCCACTTCCAAAGCTAGCACCGGACCACTCAAAAGGGCATCTATGGAGAGGATGCAGCAGCAAATCAGGCAGATCGCCGCCGGCGACCAGGCAAAGTTAGCCAGGTTGAAGGAGATCCTTACTTGGTTTGACAATGAGTGGGAGATTTCGAGGACGGTCCAGGCCATGTGGCAATGTATGCGAAAGAGCGAGACGACGGTGATGAGGGCGGCGATGTACATGTACTCCTCGGCGGCAGTCACGCTGTAGTCCTTCGAGTTCATGGAGTATCTCCTCTGGGCGATGGAGCAGACAAATTCGCCCGTGGCGACAGTCAGGCAGAGGTGGTGGGCATACAGGTCGAAGGTCAAGCACCCAGAGGATAACGAATCGATTGAGTATTGTGTGCCGTTCATGAGGGTGCAGAGCCAGCCAGAGCCACAGGAGTGTTCGTTCTCCCACCGCACGAGGAGGCCGGATGTCGCGACGTCGCTTACCCGCCGTTCTCCACGGTTCCCTCGATGCTCGCCTCGTTTCAACAGCGGCGGTAGGGTTTAAGCTAAGCTTCGCACTAACCTAATATTCCACCTGCTCATGCATACGATTAGTGTGACAGCTAATGAAAGTCATGCTTACAATCAGTCTCTGAGTACTACGCCAATCACCCTAAAATGGCTCTGGACCTTTGGGTCAAAGTTGTGACACAGTGTACAAATAAAGAAAAATAGATTGGTGCTTCTTTCAGAAAAGAGTACTCCCTAGAAAACTGCCAATATAAGCTACTAGTATTTGGTTAGAGGATTTGCTGCCGAGAAAGATCCGTCCACAGAGAGCGCCACACACCCCACTAGTGGTGGTGGATGCCAACACTACAAAAAAAGACACATCCGTGACATTTTGGGACGAACGAATTTTTTTTCTGTCATACATATGACACTTCTATGACGATAATTGTGACAAAATCCGGTATCATCATAGATGTGGTGGGCTCCTACTTCTATGACAAAAAATCATGACAGAACATGGGCTTTTCGTCTTGGGCGGGTCGGAGATGCAGCTGCATGACATTCTTTGGGCCGCCCATGACGGAAAAAACCATGGTAGAAGCGAGGGGGAGGAAAATTTCCCGGAGTTGCCGGTTACGGTGGGAGGTCGGGGGCCGAGCGATGCGCGTTTCTCTCGTACACGTACGCGCGTGTGTGCGAGGCGTTGGCTCTAACTGAACCCAAGCGAGGCATTGGGCTCTAACTGAACCCGAGCGATTGCACTGCAGGGTACGCGTTACTGAACCCGAGCGATCGATCGATGGCTGTTAAATGAACCCGATGGAGCGGTTCCTTCGCTACTGCTGCTAACTGAAGCCGATCGATTGGATGAACAGTGAGCATTGCGGGAG
>NC_041383.1:756594446-756604861 GCF_002162155.2 Triticum dicoccoides | reverse complement strand
GCCTCTGGATGAACAGGACCCTGTGGTGTGGAGGGCTAGATGAACAGTAGACGGTGGAGGGGTGGCCGTGGAGGGGTGGTTGAACAGGACCCCGTGGTGTGGAGGGCTGGATGAACAGTAGGCGGTGGAGGGCTGGATGAACAGTAGACGGTGGAGGGGTGGTTGAACAGTAGCCGGTGGAGTAGCGCGCGGTGGAGGCTGGATGGACAGGAGCCCGTGGAGGCTGGAGGAGGTCGACGGTAGCCCGTGGAGGCTGGCGGAGGTCGACGGTGGAGATGAATAGTATCCCGTGGAGTCTCGTTTTGCGGTACGCCACACCCCTCCCGATGAACAGGACCCCCGTTTCGACCGTAGCGCTCCAACACAAGTCCGTTTCATCCGTTTTGCGGTACGCCACACCCCTCCCGATCAACAGGACCCCCGTTTCGACCGTAGGAGGTCCGTTTCCTCCGTCTTGCGGTACGCTAGGCCCCTCCTGATCAACAGGATCCCGATTCGAACATGGCCGGTCGAACACAGGGCTGTTTCCTCCGTTGTGTAGTATGCCAGACCTTGTTTCCATCGGCTGTTCCATTCAAGCCCTCCCGATGAACACGACCACGCATTCCGTTCCGACCCAGCCGGTTGGCTCCCCATGAACACGACGACGATGTTGTTTCTCTGTCCCGACCCAGCCATGTACGTATGCGCGAGTAGGCGTTCGAGACCCTGCCTGTATGTACGTACGTGGCCGTATTTTCTTTCTTGCACCCTCGCCGTTGTACGTACGTGTACATGCTACGTGCGCGCCTCTACTACGACACGTGCGCGCCTCTACAATGACCAGTATATATGTACGTACACGTTCGCGACCATAATGACAACGCTACGTACACTTTGATCCAGGTGGGTCCCGACTGTCAGGCACTTCCTTGCTTGCAAAGATGTAGCTGGTGCGTCCCAGCAGTCAGGGGGGCGAATCTTTTTTTTGCCCGGACGCACTTCCTTGCGTGCAAAGATGTAGCTGGTGGGTCCCAGCAGTCAGGGGGAAACGTTTTTTTCGCGAAATATGGTGGCCCGTCCGGTGGGTCCCCGCTGTCAGGTGGAGGAATAATTATTTTGCACGGAATAAGGAGGCACTTCCTTGCTGCGGCCGTGGACCCAGTTGTAAGCATCTCCACGTATAGTCCACGTCCGATGGAAGCCATTCCTTGACCACGTTGACCACGCCGCGCCGAGAGCACCAGGGCGGTGGACGACGGCGAGGCCTGGGAAGGGGACGACGCGGAGCCGGGGAAGACACGGTAGTGGATGCCCACGCGTAGAGGAGTACGAGGGTTCACTGGTTTGCTGCGGTGTGAGGCCGCCGTTGCTGCAGAATAACAAGGGGTGTGGGTGAGTAGAGGGATGGCCTAGCCAGCGCTGGGAGTTGTAGGGTGCGGTGAGGCCTCCGCCGCATCGTAGCCGGCCACGGGAGGCAGGAGCACGAGGCACGACCAGCGCTGGTTTGGGCGGCTGGAGCAAGAAGACCAGAGGTTGAAGAAGCACTATGGCCGTTGGATGGACATCGTACGGTCACTGGAGCTAGAATCATGCATATTGACTAAGTTGACAAAGCCCTCTGTCCCCGTTAACTTAGTAGGCCCACAAGTCAGCCTGCCACTATACTGGGTCCCAGCTAATAGGGGGAGTATTCATTTTTTGGTGCGTAATAAGGAGGCACTTCCTTGAGTGCGAAGATATAGCTGGTGGGTCCGAGCTGTCAGCGGCGGTAACGTTTTTTTGCGAAATACAGAGGCCCTTTAGGTGGGTCCCTGATGTTAGGTGGAGGAATCATTATTTTGCAAGTAATAAGGAGGCATTTCCTTGCGTGTGGCCGTGGACCTAGTTGTCGGTCTCTCCACGTACAGTCCACTTCAGATGCATGTCGGTTGTTGACCATGTTGACCAGGCCGCGCCGAGAGCAACAGGGCGGTGGACGACGGTGAGGCCTAGGAAGGGAACGACACGGAGGCAGGGAAGACTCGGCAGTTGTTTCCCACGCGCAGGGGAGTACGACTGTACGAGGGTTTACTGGTTCGTCTGCCGTCGCCGGAGAATAACAACAGGTGTGGGTGAGTAGAGGGATGGCTAGGCCAACGATGGGAGTACGGTGGAGCGGTGAGGCCTGCGCGGCAGCACAGCCGGCCGCGGGGAGGAGGGAGCAGGTAGTCCCGCCGGCGCTTGTTTGAGCGGCTGGAGCAGGAACAGCAGAGATTGAAGAAGCATGACGGCCGTTGGATGGACATCCAACAGTCACTTCTTGTGCGTCAACCTTTTTTTAGGAAAGCCTCAAATCTGTGGAAAACAACATACAACCCATCTACCATTATTTCTAATAATTTACAGCCCATTTGCTAATTCTTAAGATTTTTTTTGGAGCCCATATTCTTTTTGTTAGCATTACAGCCCATATTGTGGCCACGGTTAAAAAATTATACGAAATTTTGCATATTTCGGTGCGGTCCGAACTGTTTTTAATCCCGAATTTTGACTCACATTCAAACTGATTTAAAAAATAAATGTATATCAATATAAAATCCAACAAATTCTCCACGCATAAAAATTAATGTAATTTAAAATTTCAAAATGAAAAAAAGATATTTGAAACTAATTGCCGGTTTGATGTCTTTTATAAATGTACGGCCCATTTCTCATTACTTATAGGCCATTTTCTCGGCCAGCCGAATGAAGCTCTCCTTGTCTTGAAAGATTTGCAGCCCAACAGGCTTGACAAAGCAACTTACTTGGCAAATCACAAAAAAACTGGGCTGTGGCCTTGGACCCAGCTGTCAGCCTCTCCACGTACAGTACTCTTCCGATGGAAGTCGGTTGTTGACCACATTGACCATGCCGCGCCGAGAGCACTAAGGCGGTGGACGATGGTGAGTCTTAGGAAGGGGACGACACGGAGCCGGGGAAGACGCGACAGTGGATGCCCATGCGGAGAGGAGTACGAGGGTTCACTGGTTCGGCTGCGGCGTGAGGCTATTGTTGCCGCAGAATAATATGGGGTGTGGGTGAGTAGAGGGATACCCTGGGCCAGTTGCGGGAGTAGTAGGGGGCGGTGAGGCCTCCGCGACATCACAGCCGGCCACGAGAGCCAGGAGCACGCGGCACGACCGACGCTTCTTTGGGCGGCTGGAGCAAGAAGACCAGAGGTTGAAAAAGCACTATGGCCGTTGGATGGACATCGTACGGTCACTGGAGCTAGAATCGTTCATATTGACTAAGTTGACAAAGCCCTCCGTCCTCGTCAACTTAGTAGGCCCACAAGTCAGCCACCCACTATGGTGGGTCCCAGCTAGCAGGGGGTATTCATTTTTTGGTGCGTAATAAAGAGGCACTTCCTTGCGTGCGAAGATATAGCTGGTTGGTCCGAGCTGTCAGCAGGGGGAATGTTTTTTTCATGAAATACAGAAGCCCTTCCCACGTACAGTGCACGTACAGTGCGTAATAAGGAGGAACTTTCCTTGCGTGCGACCATGGACCTCGTGGGTCCCAGCCGTCAGGATCTCCACGTACAGTCCTCTTCCGATGACTCTCGTATGTTGACCACGCCGCGCCGAGCGCACCGAGGCGATGGACGACGGCAAGGCCCCAGACTGGAATGACCCAGAGATGGGGAAGACGCGACTGTGGAGTCGCAGACGGAGAGGAGTGGGAAACTTGACTGGTTCGGGTGCGGGGTCGGCCTACACTCGGCAGAGAATAATAGGAGGTGTGGAGTGGAGGGATGGCCTGGCCGTCGGCGGGGTAGCGTTTCGCTGAGGAGCGCAAAACAACGCTGCTGGACGCCGAAGGCTGGAGGAGGCAGTTCCGGCAGCGCTGGGGGAAGAAGACGAGAGATTGAAGAAGAATGCCGGCCGTTGGATGTAAATCCAACTCCTTCTTAGGCTTCGACCTACTGGCCCACATGTTAGCCAGTCCATTTGTTTTTTAGTCCATTTGGTGGGCTGGGTGAAACAATGATGTAGCATCTATGCAGCCCGTTTAAATCCCATTTGCATTTTTCTCGAAATCCGCGGACTTGCTGGGCTGGGTGAAAATATCATGTTGGGCTAGACGGACAAATGTTATAAAACATAAACACATGATTGCACGTCAGTAAAATCTTTGCAAGCTTATGTACGCTATCATTAGGAGTTAACTTGGCAAGTTATATATAAACAATTATTATTATTATTTTGTAAGAACTTTCAACTTACAAAATAAAATATCATTTTAATTTGATGAGTTAATAGTACGTGGGGTGTTATTATTTTTTAGGCTAGACGTGGGACAGTTGAGTTGGTTCTAGGGGAAAGTACTAGGAGAAAACTCAGTTTACATCGAAAAAGAAAGTGGGGGAAAATTCAGAGACCTGCTGGGTCCACCTGAGGAGAGGAATATGTTGGGAGGAAGGAGATTCAAAGCACGGCAGCCGAGTGAACTAGTTTTTTTACGGACAAGTGAACTAGTTTACATACATAAGCAAATAGCCACTAAAAAAAGCAATCAGGTTAATGGGTTCTTAAAAGAAATATTTTGGACAAAACAGATAATTATGAGACATAGGCTAATGCATGAAACACTCAGATGATAAAGGTGCTTATAAACAGATAAAGTACAACATCTAGACCTTCCTGGCACGCTTGATCATGATGCTGCGGCTATCCGTGTACTCGTCGGTTACGGGAAGCACATACTCCCTCATGTCCAAGATCTGCCTGTACATGTCGTAGCATGCGTATGCGTCCTTGGCCGCGTAGGTTATGTAGGCTAGATTCAGAGGTACCTCCCACATGTTCAGGTCGTCTTCTTTCATGTTGGTGTATCAGGGGTCGGTGATGGTCTCAGCGAGGTCAACCACGGAGTCCCTCTCCTGCCCGTTGCTGATGATCTTGTATTGCTTCTGGATGTCGACAAGCTTGTTGCACCAGATGGCCGAATCTTCGTGTTCTTCCTTCTCTCCACCGTAGCGAAGGTGCAGTCGGTGCTGCCGATGAAACGGGCGAATGCTCCAGAACCTGGTGCAGCCATAGGACAGAGGCGAGGCAGAACTTCACCGAGTTCGTATCGTTGGTGTACATCACATTCAACTTGGTGCAGCCATAGGACTGAACGGCGAACTAACTCCTTGCTAAAGTCCATATCCAGCAGGCTCACCCCTCGGATCGCCATTGGAGTCTCTTCGAGTGAACGAGTGTGTAGGCGGCGGCAGCAGTTCGTTTTCAGCTCTTCGGGAACTGGATTCAACAGTAAGCTGAGTGTGTACAAGCGACAACAGTTACTACCCCTCCCTCGTCCGCTGCACGCCCGACAGAAGATGCACCCTCGGCGCATTCAAACGCCTCCATTAAGAAACCTACTCCGGCCACACGTCGGTTCACGAGCGGGTCTGTATTAGTACTGTAATAACAGGAGTTAGTGGTCACTTTACTTATATTTAATTAGCTTTAATAGAAATTTATACTTAAAACAAGCAATGCATTGGCTCGGTCTATCAGTGCCACGGGATCAACATGCACAACAATTAGAATTATTATTCTCAGGACGCACATGATCAGCACATTTGTCGCACTTTCACAAAGATAATACTACCAAGTTTGAACTGTTTGTTATGGTTGCTGCCCTCTGCATCATCATGTCGTGTTTCCCAGCTTGCAAGATTCAGAACCAACAAATAAGATCCAAATAATAAGTACAACAAAGATGCCTACACATCTCATTGATTCCCAGCTTGCAAGATTCAGAACCAACAAATAAGATCCAAATAATAAGTACAACAAAGATGCCTACACATATCATTGATTCCCAGCTTGCAAGATTCAGAACCAACAAATAAGATTCAAATAATAAGTACAACAAAGATGCCTACACATCTCATTGATTCCCAGCTTGCAAGATTCAGAACCAACCCATTAGAGCCTTTTGATAAAGTGAATATCAGGATTAAATACATCTTGGCTAGCCATGTCATACAATCAAAGAACTTGGCGAATGCTCTTGACCGTCACAACATCTGTAGTTGAGTATCCTGTTTGCACAACATGTTTGCACAACACAAACAAGGAGACAGGAAAGCATGATTTCACTTTAATAGCAGCCTCCTTGAACTCAACCTCCAACCCCACTAGGATGAGGTATGCCTGGAGTTCCATGATTCAATTCATGCGCCTTTTTCTGTGGTTCACCTGAAATGAAGCAAAGATTGCATCATTTAGCTAGCAAGAAGTACTTGCCATTGTGAGCTGGCAGGTTCTTCTTTAGTAGTTGCACTAAAATTGAGGAACATTAAGGTTGATTGTCCCGCTCATGTAAGGTGCAACTATAATTTTCTTATCCTTTTGTGCAGTTCCACTAAAATAAAGTGCCATTGTGGTGACAGTGACGGTTCCATCTTGCAAAGGCTAATAAAATGTTGCACAAGATTACCAGAAGAACTTGACGGAGATTTTGGAAACTCCCATCACCATTTTGTGCAGTTCCACCAAAATTGAGAGATGTTGCCCACGTGACATTTTAGTTGAACTGCACAAGACACTCATTCCAAAAAAAAGTGCTTTGTGCAGTTCACCAAAAGGTCACAATAGCAACAAGGTGAAATGGATATCCCTATCTGCACAAAATGATAGAAAGTAAACAGTTGCTGGTCAATAAGAATATACAAAACATATACAAAATGAAAAGAAGCATCTTAATTATGTTCATGGCAATCACGCAAGGACAGTAGAAATTTGAAAACGTCAGCAATGCTTCATGTTACCAGAAGCATTACGATCAACAATGAGATTCCTCAGATATGGGATTACTTTAATGGCGGCATTGCTTGTTTACCAGACATAGTAAATCAACAACGGCTAAAGAGTTGGTTTAAGGGCATGGGACCGTGGGGACACCAGGACACTTAGCAGCGTAAAGAAGCAACTTACTTATCATACTGGGGAAAACAGCAGGAGTGCCATTTGTAACACAGTTTAATTGCATCTTATCACTGGAGGCATTAGATTAACAATAACACTGGTTAGACATGTCCCTAAGGTAACAGTGTGATCGCTTCATTTTACATGCGCCCTTACATTAACAACAACAAAAGGTTGGTATATGGACATGCGATAGTGGACGCATCAGCACAATGTACCTACAAGGAGGCATAAAGTGGTGATGCCGAGCTTGTTCATGCTATGTGAGGGCAGCAAACCTAATCCTGGAGACCTTTTACTATGTGAGGGCAGCAAATCTAATCCTGGAGACCTTTTACTATGTGAGGGCAGCAAATCTAATCCTGAGACCTTTTACTATGTGAGGGCAGCAAATCTAATCCTGAGACCTTTTACTATGTGAGGGCAACAAATCTAATCATGAGACCTTTTACTATGTGAGGGCAGCAAATCTAATCCTGAGACCTTTGACTATATGAGGGCAGCAAATCTAATCTTGGAGACCTTTTACTATGTGATGGCAGCAAATCTAATCCTGGACATAGTCTATTGACTTGTCCACCAGCCGCCACTTTCTATCCTTTTTTCAACCAATAATAGATTTGTTCCTTATCTAGTTTGTACTGCATTTTCCCATTATTTCCCTTTTCAACCAAGAGACCGGTTGGGTATCCGGTCTCTACTACTTTCACCATATTATTTCCTCTTTGAATCAAGTCCTAGATTCATGCTACAACTTTCCCCCCTTTCTTTGTTGTTTGAACAAAGCCCTAGATTCGAATGCATGAAGTAGCTTTACCTCTAATAATACTAAAAATTTAGGTGGCTTTGGAAGAGTTGATGGGAGTAGGAAAAGATGCACATGCAGAAACGTGGGGAGCTAGGGAAGTAGAGCAAGACTGCTTTCAAAGAACTTATACCTGATGGTCGTCGGGATGTCGACGGCGGTAGGTCGGATCTGTGGACAATACGGCAGGGAGGAAGAAGGGTCGGAGGACCTCCCGAGCCGGCGATGTGTCGGAGAGAACGACACGAGCAGAGGACCGGGCCCCTCCGACAGCTGTGGGTTTCCTCGCTTGGCGGCGATGACTGCGTGAATGATGCACCTTTTAGTCCTCTACACACACCGACCGAAGGGATCCGGCCGGATCTGTGACCAGCGGTGAGCAGTGAGAAAATTTCGCTACCGATGTCTTGTTTATATCTGGAGAGGATGAGAGAATGAAGAGAGCAACCCTAGTAGAGCAAGCGCTTAGGCCCCTGCGTCCATATATAGTGGAGTGATTATCTTTTTTCTCTCCACAACAAGCATTTCAATTTGTGTACGTGGCATTAAAGAAAAGAAACTCTCTATTTAAGGTGACTACTCTACGACTCCTACTTACTACTACAGTACGGTTCAATTATGCTCCCCGCCCCTCCATTCATTGAACAACCCCACGGGTGAATAAACATACAGTAAGTACTGTATTTATATAGAACGAACAAGCTCGAACTATTTTCGCGTAGTTAAAAGTTGAGGGCGGGGCTTTTCCCGGGTAGTACGCGCGGCAGTTTTCGGGTAGGCGGTTTGACAGAGAGGCGAGGAGGGTGAGCGAGTGGGGATGTGCGATTTGGCGGCGCGTTACTGCTGGAAAGACTTGTGATACAACCACTCACTATAGTCATGAATTACTGGCGCTCCGACCGGGGTGATGCCCCCCTTCCGTTTCGCGCTCTAATCTGGTGCATGACACGTCGACCCGGATGCTGGCTCTCCCACATGTTGGAGTAGTAAGAAGGAGCAAAGAATGATGCGGTATATACTAGTACTATACTACTCCCTTCGTTCCTAAATATAAGTCTGTGCAGGGATTTCAATATGGACCACATACGGAGAAAAATGAGTGAATCTACACATAAAATGCATCTATATACATCCGTATGTGGTCCACAATGAAATATCTACGAAGACTTATATTTAGGAACAGAGGGAGTACTACTCAGGTCGGAGGAGTGCGAACCACGGCAGCCCAGTGAACCAGCCGTGCGAACCATGGTAGCCCAGTGAACCAGCAGTAGAAAACAATGTGGTGATATGGCCATAAAAAACAATGTGCTACGGTCCACACTGTAGCATGTACAGTAACACTCCTCTTTGTTTGAATCCCTGAGTTAGAGCTAGTTTGGGTTGAAATAGCCTCAAATTATCGAAACAAGAGGGGTTAGTTTGAGCTAGTTTGCTCTAACCCAGCTAAAAAAACTAGCCCGGTGGAGAGGTTCTAATTGGGTTAGTTATCCTCGGGCCCACTAAAAGAGAACTAAAAAAATCTCACCTGCCTGTACCAGATTGCTCCCCTAAAAAATCACACCTGCCCGCACCAGATCGCTCCCCCCCTCTCGCACGACTCCTCTCTGTTCCCCATAGGGCCGCCCGCCCAAGCGCTGCTTGCCCTCTCTCTCCTCCGGACGCCCTCTCCTTCCGGCCTCCGCTGCCCTACTCCGGTCGCCCTCTCCCTCCGACCTTCAAAGGTCACCCCGCTCCCCCTTCACCAGTCGTTTTTCTCCCTCTGTCGTGCGCGGTGGTGACGCATCTACCAGGGAGGTCGCGAGAGGGGTGAGTTTGTTCGTTCCTTCTCTGTCTCACAGTCATATCATTGATCTTCTTGCTCTAGCGCTAATTCTGATTTGGAAAAATAGATCATGATCAAACTTGCTATAGATTTGCGGTGCACGCATGGAATTGTTTGATGCTGCTTGAGGAGGTAATACATCTTTCTAGAGGCCCAAAGATTCAGGTCACCTTTCTAGGTATTTTAATTTTAGGCTTGCATTATTTGTAGAGGCCCAAAGATTCAGTTCACCTTTCTAGGTATTTCAATTTCAGGCTTGCATTGTTTCTAGAGGCCCAAAGATTCAGTTCACCTTTCTAGGTATTTGAGTTTCAGGCTTGCATTATTTCTAGAGGCCCAAAGATTCAGTTCACCTTTCTAGGTATTTCAGTTTCAGGCTTGCATTATTTCTAGAGGCCCAAAGATTCAGTTCACCTTTCTAGGTATTTCAGTTTCAGGCTTGCATTATTTCTAGAGGCCCAAAGATTCAGTTCACCTTTCTAGGTATTTTAGTTACATGCTTGCATTATTTCTAGAGGCCCAAAGATTAAGTTCCCAGTCGGTGGCAAGCGGCCCTGCTACCCATGCCGGTGTCGACCTCAACTTGCAAGGGCCGGCGTCGGAGGGGTTCCTGGGGCTTGGGCTCTACAGAGCCTTCCTCCAGAGCGACGATGGCGAGCTCCTCCCTCGGTGCGTGAGGGGCTTCGGGCTCCCTCCCTATCGTGAACAACTTCCGTGATGAGTTATCTCATTATTTGTTTCATGAAGTGTTTTTTTATTTGTGAAGCTTGATTGACGACTTGTATGTTTAAGTGGGATATCTTATTTGTATGGACAAAGTAAAAATTATCATGTTTTGCATGCTTGATTTGTATAGATGGTT
>NC_041383.1:756528116-756594436 GCF_002162155.2 Triticum dicoccoides | reverse complement strand
TATTTCTAGAGGCCCAAAGATTCAGTTCACCTTTCTAGGTATTTCAGTTTCAGGCTTGCATTATTTCTAGAGGCCCAAAGATTCAGTTCACCTTTCTAGGTATTTAAGTTTCATGCTTGCACTATTTTAGGGGCCCAAAGATTCAGTTCACCTTTCTAGGTATTTCAGTTTCAGGCTTGCATTATTTCTAGAGGTCCAAAGATTCAGTTCACCTTTCTAGGTATTTTAGTTACAGGCTTGCATTATTTCTAGAGGCCCAAAGATTAAGTTCCCAGTCGGCGGCAAGCGGCCCTGCTACCCATGCCGGTGTCGACCTCAACTCGCAAGGGCCAGCGTCGGAGGGATTCCCGGGGCTTGGGCTCTACAGAGCCTTCCTCCAGAGCGACGATGGCGAGATCCTCCCTCGATGCGTGAGTGGCTCCGGGCTCCCTCCCTATCGTGAACGACTTCCGTGATAAGTTAGCTTGTTCTTTGTTTCATGAAGTGTTTTTTTTATTTTGTGAAGCTTGATTGACGACTTGTATGTTTAAGTGGGATATCTCATTTGTATGGACAAAGTAAAAATTATCATGTTTTGCATGCTTGATTTGTATAGATGGTTCATTTATGTCAATTGTGAGCGGGAGGACGCGACAGAAGAGCCGGCCACACCAAGAGGGTGCTTGGATCCAAGGGACTTATTTTAGTCTGACTAAAAATAAGGTCCAAAGTAGTCAAATGATTGAGATAGAGCATTTATTGTCAATCTAACCCTGCCATCCATACACCTCTTTGGTTTAGAGTTAGTTCAGGGTTAGAATCTAACTCTAACCTCTAACTGAGTTAGAGTTCTCCTCGTCTCGATTCATCACCATCATACTTTCCCCATTCCTGTGTTTTCAGTATCCTGTGAATCAAAGAGGCCTTTTTTTCCGGGAAAATCAAAGAGGCCCTTAGACTGGTTTAGGTCCGGTCATTTTTTACAACCGTTTATGTCCAAAATTTAATGAACATGCTCCGGTTTCCATGAAAATAATCCGGTTTCATGTAGTAATTTATTGATTTATTTATTCTTCTGCGGGGGGTTTGCATGTAATTCGTGAGGTCTGAAATGTAAAGTACCTCGGCATATGCTCCAAGTCATGCATGCACTACGACCCAGATGCTCTCTGTCCCACATGTCGGCGAATGGGAGCATGTGGAAATAGCCTAGGAGTACATATAGGAGGATAAATGCGTGAAAAAATATGTACTGTGAAGCATAGCCGCGGTTCGAAAAGGAGACCTAAAGTGATGACAGCTATAGGTCGCACGCACCCAACTAGTGGTACTAGACATACGACTAATTTTTCCCTCAAAAAAAAGAGGCACGAGTGCTCAGTACTCCTATTCTATAAACACGAGTCCCATCTGACAACAGTGTCCGTGCTACAGCTAGCTCTCCTCCCTTGTTTCTCTCTTCTAATTCTAAACTCGGCCGACGCCCGGTGGGTGGGGTGGGTTTGCTCAACTGCGGCCCCACCTCACAGTAAAAATGTTACGACTGGAATAAAAAATGCCATGTACTCCCTCCGTTCATAAATATAAGCCTTTTTAGATACTAGTTCAAATGGAATACAACATACAGATGTATGAAGACATAGTTTAGAGTGTAGATTCACTCATTTTGCTCCGTATGTAGTAGTCACTTGCTAGAATCTTTAGAAAGACTTATATTTGGGAACGGAGGGAGTACTATACTAATAAAACATTAAGGCCACGAGGTGATGCAGTGCTGGTTACAGGAGCCAAGAAGAAAAGATGCATCCATCAACGATGTCCACCTCCTCGACTCAGGGCGCCGGCCCACCGAACGGCGCCTAAGTAGCAGCGGCTTTCATGGCCAGGTCGACGTGCTTCTGAACAATGGCGTCCAAAGATACCAGCCGCTGGAAGAAGGCCAACGTCTTTCTGTCCTCTCTTGCCTTGTAGTGGCCTATGTAGACGATTTCCTTGTAGACGTGGATGTGCAGGTCGACGGTTTCTTGCATGGCAAGGCGCTGCGCGGCGAGCGCGGCCTCGAGGTGCACATTCTTCGTCGCGACCTCCGGCACCTGCAGGGCCACCAGGGCTTAAAAGAGTTCGTCACCATGTTGGCCGATGAGGTTGGCAGGCAATGAGGAGCCTGGGCGCGCGGGCTGGAGAAGTATGGCAAGGTCATCCGCGTGCTTCTTGACGGCGGTGAACTTGCGGATGGAGTTGACCATCATGTCGTCCATGCGAGAGGCGAAGCCGGCTTCAGCGAGGGCTACGATGCGTGCGGTCGCCAGCACCCTCTGGAAACGCTGCACAGTGCGGGGCCGCAGGCCGGCGCCTTGGATGATTTGGCACAGCCGACTGCCGCTCGCGTCCATCGCCTCCATAGGTGCTTGTGGCTTCTGGTCACTTGGTCTTGGATTGGAGTGAGCAGTGTTGCACAGAGACTTGGGAGTAGATGGATTGGAGTGGTGGGGCACCTTTATTATATGAGAGTCCAAACTCTGTTGCATTCACATCATGCTGGCTCTAGTCTGCTTCTCCAATTGATTCCCTCTCCATGTAATTGAGGATGCATCATTGACCGTTCAACGTCTCGGGAACCGCTACCCTCTTCCTCCTTGGCATTCAAGCACCTATGGACCCGTCGACGACGAGGTGCCTATGGTGACTTCATAAATTTCAAGATGATAGTGTCGTGCGTGTGTGCGTTCATAGGGGTGAGTGTATGCGCATGTATATGAGCGCTTGCGTCTGTACTGTGTCAAAAAAAACAACGTAAATGCGTGTCAAAAAGAGACTAGTCAGTATACTCAATATTGTGCACCTCGGAGAGGAAAACGATAGAACTAGTACGTATTTATTTACGGTGCAGATTCACTCATTTTGCTCCATATGTACTCTGTCTCGGTGTAGTCTAGTCACTTATTGAAATCTCTAGAAGGGCAAATACTCCTTTCTGGTTTACAGGGCTATACTAGCAAGTAGTTGTACGTACTAGTACAATAGTGGGCTCACATAGCAATTTTGTCTCATGCAAGAGCCTGGCTATATGCGTGCTCCAATGTTCGCAACTGCAACATTCGGTATGCGCCTGGCTCTTCGCCTCTTCGAGAAGACGAACAATGATGTTACTACTACTGCTTCTATAGTGTCGAATCCACTGCTGCATGTCCGTCCACCGCGAGTGGGATGGATAGCTTGTTGTAGAAGTACTACTAAGCAAAAGCATGTCCTTGTTTGCGAGCAACAGCACGCATGGGCGAGGGAGAAGGCGTGTAGTAAAATCAAGCTTCTCCTTGTTCTACTAGTTGACGCAACACATCATAGCACTGGCCCCACATGCTTGCCTCTAAACTTGGCTGAAAGACCCGCAGTGTACAATATATTTGCTGCAACCTCTAACATTTACCCACCACAAATTAAAATATATGTGGCCGTATGCATCGTTCTGATGCAGAGGCCGGGGAGTCCCCCCTTTTCGGAAAAAACAAATTAAAATATATATTCCTATCTTGACCAGATGAGCGTGCAAACTACAATCACCAGGGTGATAGGTAGGGCCAGAAGACTATTTTAATTTTGAAAAAACTTCGAGACGGTAACATAGCATGGAGCCGACCCCAACGATTTTAAGCTTACAGGCACGGTACACGCTATCTAGACTACTCTACACATGAAACTGCCACACGAGCGTCCGGACTGCGCTTGGCTCTTTGCCTCTTCAGGAAGTCGAACAATGATGGTGTACTACTACACTGGAGGAGTACTACAGTACGCTTATGGTCATCTGACACCGATTGAACTGCTACATGTCCACCGCGTGCGGGAGGGAGAGCGTGTAGCAAAAGCTTCTCCTAGTCTTGCCAGCCACCACGCTCATGGGCGAGGGAGGGACGGTCTTGTCTTTGCGTGTATGACAGGTGGGCCTGACAGGTGTGTGGCCAACCTGTCATACAGCCAAAGGCAGGTGTAGTTAAGTCCACGAGGGAGAGGATAATCAAACTTCTCGTTGATGTACGAGTTGACGCGACACATCAAAGCACTGCACTCGATATATTTCAATAATTTAGGGTTACCGATGCATTAATTACAACGCATGCATGCATGCCGTGACTCTCCTTTTGATACTTGCATGTGTTGATTTAATGCACCTTGAAGTAGTACTCCCTCCGATTCCTTTTACTTTGTGTATAACTTTTTCTTGTTTTTCTCAGATTAGTCTGCGCGTCCGCGTTGGTTTCCATCTCTGCCCCCGCTCGATTTGTTCTGCCCCCATTAATCGCACCAGTTTCCAAAGCAGAAAATGGCTACAGGCAAACGTGTGCAGCGCCGGATGCGGCTTGACCGCCTGGGGAAGCCAACTCAAGCGAAAAGGAAGGAGGACCAGCCAACCATTGCATGCGCATTTACTATCGATATTTATGCAGCTTACTCATGCGCATTTACTATCGATATTTATGCAGCTTACTCATGCGCAGGGGCAAATTTGTCCAGAAAACTCAAACTACTGCCTCCCTTGGTATGCAGGAGGACAGTTATGCGCAAAGTATAAAATATGTGATGGTAAAGCTTTGTAATGCCCCGGCCCAAGCGAGAGATGGTTGTGAACGAGGAGGGCGAGATCATGCAGACGGAACAGGAACCGACGAGGGAGCTCACTAAGGTCTCTTTGGACCTCACCATGCTCCACTGCCCCTTGTGCCCCCGCCCCTTGACGCCTCCAGTGTATGAGGTTCGAATACACCTCGTCCATTCGGGTGATTGAGCAAGGTGCAAGTTTCTTGATTGATGTGCTGTTCGATTGATTTCTGAAGTGCAAGGGAGGGCACCTAGCCTATGCGGACTACCGCGTCGAGCGCCCCGGGAACCAGCGGCAGTGCCAGAAGTGCGAGCGCGGCGGTGGCTTCGACGTGCGGAAGATGGCGGTGGACGCCGTCGTTTCGTCGCTGAGGATGGAGTGCCCGCACGAAGGCTGTGGGCTCTACGTCACTTACCACAAGCTCGCCGATCGTCAGAGCGTGTGTCTGCTCGCGCCCTGCAAATACCCCGTGCCCGTCTGCGGCTACGAAGTCCTACCGCCGGCGCTCTACCACCACATCAGCAACGCGCATCCCATGCCCGTGCACAGGATCCAGTATGGCAAGGTGCTCCAGCTGCAAGTGCCACTGTCGGAGCCACGGCTCTTGCTTTTCGCGGAGGAGGACCGCCACAGGTTTTTCTTGGTCGGCGGCGTGCTCGACATCGGCGCGCCTATCACCGTGTCGGTCGTCTGCATCAGAGCGGGGGCATCCCCACTGCCGCACTACTGGGCCAAGCTGTGGGCGAACGGCCCGCCGGGGGAGCCCAAAGGCACGACCGACGCAGTCGAGGTGGAAATGGTGGTGACAAGCAGCAAGGATCCCTGTGACATCGACGTGCAGGAGCTGACCTTCTTGACAGTTCCGCCCAAGCTGATGGCCGGGGCTAAGCTTGTGTCCCTCCACATTTAGATTGACAAGCTCACGTCCTAAATGTTTCAACAGTGCCTTCTGTTTATCTTAGTAATATGCTAATATAGGGATTACCTTGGTCTACTTTAGCTTAAGAAATGGTGGGTTTTGGTGGTGATGCAGCAATTACTTCGACATCAGATCAGTAATATCCAACAGTCGAACGGATATTTTGTGTCTGTTGGATATAAAGTTCCTTTGGGTAAGAAGTACTACTTGTCATCAAAATGGATAAAAGGAGATGTATGTAGACGTATTTTAGTTCTAGATACGTCCCTTTTCATCCATTTTGATGACAAGCACTCCCTCCGTTCCACAATACATGCCTTCCATTTGTCAAAATATAGATGTATCTAGACATGTTTTAGTATATAGGTACATCCATGATAGAGCCAATCGGATGGTTGAGAACACTACAATTCGTAGCTACAGATGCGTGTGTGACTCCCAAATGCGGAGGCCGGGGGTCATCATCCTCCTTTTCGAGAAAAAACAGACGCATGTGTGAGAGGACGAGCACGTGCGTGCACCTCTTCTCTTCCTGTATAACATACTACTAAACTCAGAGTACAAGTTTTTGTGGGTGGCACGATGGTGCGTGCAAGAAGTCTCGAGAGATAGGTTTAATGCGTCTGAAAAAAGGACTAGCCTAGAGCTCGCCACGCGGGTATTTATAAATTTTGAGCTTGCGTCTTGTCACATTCCAAATTACTCCACGCTATATTGCAGACCTATTCACACCGATCACAACCTAAACGGTTTACCACTTAGGAGCGTATTAGTACCACGCTATATTGAATTCCAAACCTGTTCACACCGATCACAACCTAAACGGTTTCCCACTTAGGAGCGTATTAGTACTCGGTTATAAATACTAGTATGCCAAGATGACTGCACATTCCTCCTCAACTCCTCATCCACAAAAACAAACAAGTCATTCAACATCCTTCCCTTGCGTCTGCCATGGCCAGCGTGAGTTCTGGGTCGAGAGATTGCCACCAGGGAGAGGCGAGCATGGAAGCGGAAGCACGAGAGATGTCCCGCCTTGCTGCAAGAGCAGCCGACATGTCCCGCCGCACGGAAGTAGCAGCACAGAGGTCCTGCCGCGCCGCTGAAGCAGCACGGAGGTCCCATCGCGCCGTCGATGCAGCAGACTGGTCCGGTCGCGCCGCGGAAGCAGCAGAGATGTCCCACCGGGCCACGAATGCAGCAGAGATGTCCCGCCGTGCCGCGGCGGCCTGGGAAAATTTCTCGCGGGCAGGCAACGACTGTTACAAGCGCATGCATGCGATCATCCATAGCCAGATGGATCAGATCTCCGTCTTGGCGAGGTTGCAGGACGACATGAAAGCCTCGTTTGAACTGGCTACCGTCGTCATCCAGCAACTAAGGGAGGGCAATGAGAGGCTCCGGGCCGAGCGCGACCTGTTGAGGGAGAAGATCGTACGAAGTGCAGACCAGCAGGAGGAGACCAGTGCCTTGTTGAAGAGGACCGGTGTCATCGTCAAGAAACTTATGGACGAGAATGACATGCTCTGCAACGAGTGCCAAAGGCTGGTGGAGGAATCCGTGGATGTTCTCAAGCAGCATATTGACGACACAAAAGAGCTCATCGCCGCTCACCGCGGAGACTAGTTCCGGCGGTCTGCAGCAACGCATCAAGAAAGTAGAGATCAGCGAGCCAGATCCTTGTCTTCCTTCTTCTTTTGCCCTTGTGTATTTCGGGCGTAGTCGCATGTGGCTTTTTTTAATTATCTTTCTAATTATGTAAGACAATTAATCATCCTTATCTTTCTGTGGAAGATCAATGTTGCGAGGCTGGAATGAAGAAAACTCTTACTGTGGCGACCCTGGCGTTGCTGTTCTTCTAGTTGCTGCTGGGCTTCCTTCAGTTTCCTGGTTTCTTTTGATGTAATAATCGGTTTAGGATGTGGATTGTGTCATCGGTTGTGAAATGTTGGGTTCTAGCGCGGATGTTTGGCCTTTGTTAGCCTCTTGGAATGTTGCGATTTCAATCTGGTACTCCCTCCGTCTCATAATGTAAGATGTTTTTGGACACTATACTAGTGTCAAAAAGCGTCTTATATTATGGGACGAAGGGAGTAGCTTTTAGTCCTTTGTGTTAGGCTAGATTTGTGCTGAACTTCTTGTGAACTGTGGTGGTTTTCAGTAATGAAAATCGGAAGGGGCAAGCCCTTCTTTGATAAAAAAAATCGTCCTTATATATTCATCAGTCTTGCTATAAGTCGCAGTAGATGCTATATAGGTCCGTCGGATCTTACATCAAGATCCGTGCTTTCAGATGTTCTTTTTTCTCTCTTAAATCTTAGTCGAGTGAGACATAGCCACGCCATTAAACAGAGGCTCGGGCGCCATTAATGGAGACCTTGGGAGAGAGGTGGATGGCAGATGGAGGTCAAAGGGCTCTCCTCCCGATAAGTACGCGCAGGGGTCTGATCGCACGCCTCTCGTACTCAAATAGCTACCCTGCATGGTGCCTCCTAGCTAATAAAAAATGGGGACGCGTGGCGGCACGTAAATGGTACTTGTAAGTAGAACGCCTACGGTTTCAATAATACTTGTGTTTCCGATTGTAACGTGGCAGCACTTGTTCCAAAATGACTTTGTTGATTGTTAATGTGTGCGCCTTCGCAAATCGGACTGCAAATTTACCACAGCATGTTGGTGCCATGTCATGGCACCAAGCCAAGTTTCATTATTTTCATGCGTGTTTTGGATTTACAGGAATTAAAAAACTAAGTTTTCCAATGTTTCGAACCCAGCCACGACACCCAGAATTTTGAATTTCATTCCCACTTCTTGCATGGAACCTAGAAATTTACCCGAGGACACACATGTGATTTTTCAACCAACTTTGGTGCACTGGAACATGTGCTTGTATTTCAAATTTGAATTATGCACACAAAGGTGACACATTCCCTCCCAGAACCACGAGCCTTCTTGAGAGAAGCTCCGATTTGCAAGAAGCTTATACCAAAATTTGTTCCTATTCGGCCAATTTTTTTACCACGGCATGGTACTACCATGACATGACACCATGCCAAGTTTCATGATTTTAAAACCAAGTTTCTCAATTTTCTCGACTGAGCCACGATGCCCAGATGTTTGAATCTTATTCTCATTTTTTGCATGGGAGTAGAAATTCACCCGAGGACACAAATGTGTTTTTTCAACCAACTTTGGTGCACGGGAGCACGTGCTTGTAGTTCAAATTTGAATTATGCACATTAAATGACAAAAAACTCAATTAATGTGTAAATAAGGCCAAATGAAGCCGGAATAATTCCAAAATTTAACAGGGCACTCATGTAGTTCTATGTTGCCTTTGTAAATAAACTCAAGGGGGGCAACGTATATCGTTTCGCACTCAAAGGTGACACGTTCCCTCTCAGAACCACGAGCCTTCTTGAGAGAAGCTTCGGTTTGCAAGAAGCTTATACCAAAATCTATTCCTATTCGGCCATTTTTTACCACAACATGGTAGTACCATGACATGACATCCATGCCAAGTTTCATGATTTTCAGACGTGTTTTGGATTTACAAGAGTTTTAAAACCAAGTTTCTCAATGTTCTCGGCCGAGCCACGATGCCCAGATGTTTTAATTTTATTCTCATTTCTTGCATGGGACCTAGAAATTCACCTGGGGACACAAATGTGATTTTTCAACCAACTTTGGTGCATGAGAGCATGTGCTTGTAGTTCAAATTTGACTTATGCACATTAAATGACCAAAGGTGACACGTTCCCTCTTAGAACCACGAGCTTCCAAATCGGCCCAATTTTTTACCACAACATGTTAGTGCCATGACATGACACGATGCCAAGTTTCATGATTTCCAGTCGAGTTTTGGATTTACATGAATTTAAAATCTAAGTTTCTCAATGTTCTCGGCAGAGTCATGACGCCCAGATGTTTGAATTTCATTCTCGTTTCTTCCATGGGACCTAGAAATTCAACCAAGGACACACATGTGATTTTTCAACCCACTTTGGTGCACCGGAGCATGTGCATGCAATTCATATTTAGATTATGCACACTAAAAATCCAGAAACTCAATTAATGTATAAAAAGGCCAAATGAACCCAAAATAATTCCAAAATTTAACAGGGCACTCATATAGTTCTATGTTGCCTCTGTAAATAAAATCAGGGGGGAGGCAGCGTATATCATTTCGCACACAAAGGTGACATGTCCCCTCCCGGAACCATGAGGCTTGTTGGGAGAATCTCCGGTTTTGCAAGGGGCTTATACCAAAACTTGTCCCAATTCAGCCAAAAATTACACGTATGAAAACGGGGTTTAGATTATCCCGAACATCTCGCTACCTAGACCAATAATGTACTATGATTTGGATTCAACATAAAATGGATACATATATTTGAATTGGAGAGCGTATGGTACATGTACTTCATAGTGAAATATGATTACTGCTATATGCATGTCTTTTTATTATCAAGATAATATTTAAATTATTGTATAACTTGACAACAATCGTATTCAAATAAGGAAAATTGATTCAAATTTAGTCCATATGGTAGACGACAATATATATGTTCACATGGTGGAGTAAAATGTTCATATATGATGGAAGATCAAAATGTACGACTACATCAATTATAAACCGCAAGGTCACCTAATGATATATTCGAATTCAACATAACATGGATTCAAAAACTGAAATTCGAGATCATGGCATCTGTAATCATATAAAAAGGGACATTACTCTTTCTTTGGTGGGAATCGATTTGTTTTTTGTTGTTGTTGAGGGAAGTGCGAATCGATTTGGTACTATGGAGGGTAATCTTGTTCTCCCGATTTTTTTTACATTTTTCTTGTAGTTTTTTCAATGGCATCTATAGCAATATAGTAAAAGGGGACATGACTCTCTTGTGTCTTGTATGATTTTTTTTCACGTTAAGTTTGTTCTGCCGAACAAGGAATCCGCACCTTGTTATCCTGAAATTTTCAAGCTCGAGTATCTTTTGTCTCACCTGCTTTGAAACTCCGGCTTCTTCAACCCGCGCCGCGCCTTGTTATCCCGAAATTTGGACGCGCGCGAGAACTCCCTCCTCATCCGAAATTGCTCCCGCAGCCCAGACACGCGAAATCCCCCTTCTACCCCTCAGCCGGAAATGAAGCTCCACGTCGCGGTGTCAAAACCGGTGGGGGTACGCTGGTAACTTACCCTACATTTCGGACAAGCGCGTCCCTAAGCTTGGCTCCCCCCTTCGCCCCCTCATTCATACACCGAGGCCGCCAAAACCCATGAAACCCCACGCTCCTCCATCGGCCGCCCAGCCGGAGACTCTTCCCCGACTATGTTGTCCACCGCAACAGCTCGCCGTCCCTCATCCACCGCATTGGATGAGGATCCGTTGTCGATCTCGTCGTCCCGCCGGATCAGCCGCCCCGTCCTCCACCTCCAAGGAGCTGCCCCGACGTTCACCTCATCTATCGCGCCACCTCAATCCCCACAACGCCATCTTGACCTGCCCCACCAGAACCGCAACACCCTCACCAATTCCTCCGATGAAGCCGAGGCCAACTCGGCGCCACCAAGGAGATTCTGCACTCACCGCTGCATTTTATATTTTATTCGATCTCACGGGGCTGCCGGTGCTCGATACCGAGCAAACATGGCGTCTCCATCGACGGCGCCGTCGCCGGACACATCATCCACTGTCCCTCCCCCATGTCGTTGCTTCCTCGGCGGAGATTTCCACAACAACACTACCTGCAACTGCTACGGATCTTGCTCGCGCTGCGGCTCTGTTCTTGCTGTCGGCCGTGCTGCTTCACTGCTCCTGCTTTCGTTCATGCTGCTGCTCTGCTCTTGCTCTCGCTTGCGTTGCTGCTACTACTGCACGACCTCTGACAGCTACAGGAGTTGCTGCTTTAGCACTCGCTCGCCGTGCTACTACACGACTTGCTCTCTGCTAGTGCGTTCCCTACTCGAGCGTCTGCTGATTTAGATCACTGCTTCTCTGCTACTAGTGCTCGAACGCTCAAACATCTATTGCAATGCTCTATTACTAGTTCAATCAGTTTCGACTGTAAAATTCAGTTTCGACTTTGAAGTTCATTTTCTTCAGTTAAGCTCAGAGTGAACAGTACTTACAACATCTGTCGGAGTGGTCGTGGCACGGCTGATGCGTTTTACATCTAGCACTTTTTGGTGATGTATTTTACATCATCTATTGCAGATGATATTAGGGTCCCACTTCAGATTAAAGTTGTCTGTCTTGTCATGCTTCAGCCTCGTCGCCGTACACCTTAACGGAGCTGCTCCAATGACGGAACCGTCCATCACAGCGGAGCAGTACCCTCGGCGCCGTTTCCAGAGGCCTCGGATCTTCTTCCTCGCCTCCGACAGTCACACCAGCATCATCACCATCCTTCACGTCCAACCCAATGATGCTGAGGTCCACAAGGCTATGCCAAAGAGGTTGTACACTCGTCACATCACTTTGTTTCTCCATTCCTCTGTTCTTCCAATTCATGTGAGCCAAACACCCAGGTTGACCGAAATCCTATGTTTCCAAATGCTCTGTTTTGCACGTGCATTCCTATCCTATTCCTGTGTTTTTCCTGTCCCTGCATTTATAGAATCCTCCAATTCTAAGGAGCCCTTACAGATTTACTTCATTTTCAGATTGGCGTCAAAGAAAACTTTGTGTGTTATGTCCTGCTCTTGCTGTGCCATAATCCACCCCACCCGGGGTGCACCATCGACAGAAGTGTTCACTGCAGCAGAGACCCCCCCCCCTACAGACTTTCTTTCACCGCCTCAGACATCTTCCCCATTGCCGGCAGCCACACCAACTGCATTACCATCATCGACTGAGCAGATGAACCTGAGGACTACACAGTTCCGAAAGAGAGGTCGTAGTCTTTCGTGTTTGCTTACGTTATACATCGGTTATTATTACCTGCTACTTTATCGTTCAATCTTAAGTTTTGAATTGCCCATGGGTCTCATATCGAGCCAACAATGAATAGTATCTGTCTACTATCTGGTTCATCTGGGGTCTTCTATGTGGTTCATGTTGGGTGGCCAACAAACAATAGATGATCCATTGTCTATCTTTTTAAACTGAAGCTATAATCTACTTGCTATCATTAGTTTTGGATCCATCCACTTGTTTGCTACCATCAGTCTTGATTTTTGCATGCACCCCTTAGGCCTTACAAAATCTAACTTTTTATTATTATGCATGTCAGATACTGTACACAATCGTACTGAACATGTAGAGAAAAATAGAAGACCGTTGAGTGCGAATATAATTTCATGCAGACGCTGCTCCATGGTGGGCGAAGTGCCCCCCTCTCCTGCATTTCCAGATTGTATTCCAGAGGAAGATAACTGTTCAGATGGAGATTCAGAAGGAGCCGACCATGCCTGTTTACCACCTGAGGTGTTTGGTCTAACCTGGCATGCTGATGTTGGTCATATCATGCATATGGCGCCTTGCATTGCTTACATTATACATCTTATATGTCATCATCTTAGTTTAGATTTGCTTTTTGTGAATGCCACCTATTTGGTTTCTATATCATACTCCCACCATTCCTAAATATTTGTCTTTTTAGAGATTTCAACAAGTGACTACATACGGAACAAAATGAGTGAATCTACACTCTAAAATATGTCTATATACATCCATATGTGGTAGTCCATTTGAAATCTCTAAAAAGACAAATATTTAGGAACACAGGGAGTATATGGGAATTATGCAATGCCATCTTCTTTAGCCAGGCATCATATACGTGAATCATGCAATGCCATCCTGTTTAGCCAGTCATCGTATATGTGAATTGTATCGTGCCATATTTTTTCCATAATGTATTCCATTTGTCAACAATGTTTATACATTCATATACTCTTCCTGTGCATCAGCCATTTGAGTCGGTCATGGGAAAATCAGGAGTGAAAACAAGGTCTTCTGAGCAGTCAATGCTACCTGTCGATGCAGATTTCTTGCTCGTTACAGATAGCTCCTCAAAGGAGGATTCAGAGAGAGATGACCAGTCGTATCCCCCCCCCCCCGAGGTGCATGCTCTAACTTGGTTGGGTTATATTGCTCATATCATGCATATGGTGTCTTGCATTGCCATGCCATCTGCTTAGATTAGACATGCTTTGTGTGAATGCCTCCTGTTTGCTTTCTATATCAGATATGTGAATTATGCAATACCATGTTTTTCAGCCAGTTATCATATATGTGAATTATGCTCCGCCATGGAGCCAGGCATCATATATGTAAACTATCTCATGCCATCTTTTTTTCATTACGTATTCCATTTGTCGACAATCTGTGTATATTGAACTACTCTTCATGTGTATCAGCCATTTGAGCCGGTTATGGAAAAATCTGGAGTGAAAACAAGGTCTTCAGAGCAGGTAATGGTACCTGTTGAAGCATATATCTCGATGGTTATAGGGAGCTCCTCAAAGGAGGATTCAGAGATAGATGACCAGTCCTATATCCCACCTAAGGTGTATGCTCTAAGTTGCAATGTTTATATTTCTCATATGATGCATATGGTGTCTTGCATTGCTTCGTTTAGACATCATATGCACAATATTGAATTCTATCTGCTTAGTTTAGAGATCATACATGCGAGTGCCAGTTGCTTAGTATATGAATCAATTCTGTCAATTATATCATGCCATCCTGTATATTTAGACAACATGTATGTGAATTATTTCATCCCAACCTATTTTAGAAAGACATCATATAGTTTTGTCATGTCATCCTGTTTAGGTACTCATCATATGTTGAATTATGCCATTATATCATGTTAAGTTATCCATCATATATCTGAAACTGTGTCATGCTATCCTTTAGTTAGGCATCATATATGTGAAATTGTGTCATGTTGTCCTGTTTGGTTAGATAACATATATGTGAATTACCACATCTGTCTATCATATAATGTTTGTACGTTCAATTTCTTTTCTTGTTTATCAGCCATTTGAATTGGAGGGGGTGATGGCAGTATCTAAGGGAGCAAAAACCCGTTCTTCACAAAAGATAGTGCTACCCGTCGATGCAGATAGAACCATGGTTGTACTGGCCCACAAACTAGCCCCACCACACATAATCGAGACTCTTCCAAATTGCACACTTACACCGTTGGGCAGAGAACCAGCTACAAACCATCTAACCTCAACCCCAGCAGATAGTAACCCACTTATAGTTGACAAAGCACCATGTCCACCACAGAGTACCCCCACAAGAGCAGTTTGTAAAGCCACTGCAGTGCCCAAAGCATGAAGACCACCATAGCTAACCCAAACTCCACGTTTAAAGCAGAAGAGCAACTGTTCTCAGGTCAGATTCCGTAGTTATGGTCCATAGTCCTTTGCTGTTGCATCACTGTATTTACTCATACCAACTACTTTCAAATTTGAAGGATCCAATTGAAACTCCAATGGCGCAACAGGTATGTTTTAAACTTATTTCTTTAACTGGATTGCTGTTCTAACTTCTTGCTCTATGTTGATTTCAGTTTAAGTTGTATAAACAGTTATGTTCTCATGTGATGCACATTACAAGTGTTGCCAATGCTGTGTAGTTTCTCACACTTATATTCTGTCTATGCTGCTGTGTCTTAAAAATATATGAGTTGAACTGTGTCTCTATCTTGATTAGGGAACATAAACTAGAATGATATGGACAATACAGTGACCATAGTACATAGATATATGTTTGTTTCATGCTGTTATCCTGTCCACCTTACTACTGAACCGGTTTACCAAAATGAGTTTGGTATACTACAAGCTAAACCTGTGATGTGTCTGCTTGTTTCTCTTGTAGTATGCAAACAGAATATTGGAGAAGAGCACCCCACTATGCAATGGTAGAGAAAGTAATGCAGTGAAGGTTCAAGATAGTGAGACAACCATGTTGATCTCCAAGAAAGGTGATAAAAACGATCTTGTAGACAGTGAGAAAACCCCACAGTCCTGCGTTGATGTACTGTTCGAGTTACTGACCAGTACCGCTGGCACAAGCTCTTCGAACTCGCTGCCTGAATCACTTCAGCTTCTTCAGTCTCAGCTACAAGCTGAAAGGCATCAGTCAGCTATGGTGCAGCAAGAAGCCGAAGGACAGAGGAAGTCCTTGCAGAATTCAGATGCATACTTTCTTGTGCAACAGCAAGCGCTGGAGGATTTAAGCGCCAAACAAGAGAAAGTTAATAAGCTTGCTAAACATCTTTCCAGCATTATGGGTACCCAGGATATTGTTTCTTGAACTCTTCTGAAGTGGTTTCAGTTCTGGACTTGTTTTGCTGCGGCGTTTATATGCTGCTGTGTTCCCTACATTTGCACTGGTGGTGAACTTTGATGCCCAGTGGATGTGATATGTATAATAGCCGTGATAGCCTAGCATAAGTTGCTTGCTTATTTATTTCCTTGTTGTCTTGTTTATTTGTTTGCTTGTAGTCAGTGCAGTTCTTTTTCCGTGGTTTGCTAGTGGCTGCAATAACCTATTTTTTAAAACTAGGCCACAATAACCATGGGCTAATATTTACTGTAGTGACACTGGGCCTCCTACGGGCCGTAGAAACAGTGGGCCTTCTACGGGCCATAGAAACAGTAGGCCTTCTACGGGCCGTAGAAACATTGGGCCTTCTATGGGCCGTAGAAACAATGGGCCTTCTACGGGCCGTATCATCAATAGGCCTTATACGGGCCGTATGATCGATTGGCCAAACATGGGCCAATAACAGGCCGCATTATGGTCGTAAACGGGCTATAGTTGGAATCGTCCGTTCATGGGCCGACCATAACGGGCCATCGTTAATAGGTTGTATTTGATGACGCTATGAAAACGGCCCAATGTATTAACGGACCACAAACGGGCCTACTGTAACCATAGACTGAATTTGGCCCACAAGCAGAAAATGACAGTAACCGGCCGTAAGTAAACGAGTGCTCGAAATGAGCCCAAGAATAAATGGGCTCTGAGAAGGCTGAAAGATAACATGGGCTGGAAACGGTCCAACTGAATAACGAGCCCTTAATGGGTATAAAGTGATACACTATTCATTACGGGCCAGTTTCACCACGGGCCGTTAATGGGTCTAAAGTGATACACTGTTCATTGCGGGCTAGTTTCACCACGGGCCGTTAATAGTCCAAGAGTTACATAGGGCCTCATATGGGTTGAAAGACGTCATGGGCCATACATGGGCCAGAAGTGAAAATGGGCTGGAATCATATTGGATGGCCCAGATGACGCTACTGGGCCTAATTTGGATAGGGCGTAACGGGCCTTGGGTTAGCGGGCTGTAAATGGGCTATATGCGAACAGGCCGTTAACAGGCTTTCCATGGGCCGGCCCGTCACCTTTTGACCTAGTCAAACGGGCCAACCTTTTCACAGGAATGGGCCTCTGTTGGTCCGTGCCACGTGTCGACGTATCATAGGCGCCTTCTGTCCAATGAGTGGATGACATCTGTCCCAACAATGAGCCGACACGTGTTTCCTCCAGCCAATGATGATTTTACACGTGGAAAATCCCCATTGGTCGGGGTTGTTAACGGGTTATCGGATCCAGAACCCGACCCGATAGCTTGGTGTTCCGTTATGGTGGATGCCACGTGTCGGTCACCCTTGACGAAAGCACTTCTGTGACGTGCGATTTATCGTCATGGAAGTGGACACTTCTGTGATGATAATTTTGGCAATGTCATGGAACACTTCTACGACAACACAGATATGACTATCTTTATTCTGTCATAAATTTGTCATGGATGTACATGCATGACAAAAAACGCGACCTACTGTGACAAACACGTATCATCACGGAAGTGTATTTTTTTGTAGTGCAATGCTTGCATGCAGCATGGTTGGTGTCGGTAATTTTTACTTGGCACACCTCGCACTCTGCATATATGCTGGTTCCATATGTACATTTGTGCAGTTCCACCAAAATGCAGCTGAATAAGCCTGTTTGCACAGATAATGAAAAAGCGTGATTACATTATAGTGGCACTAGTTGATGAAACACACAAAATAAATAGAAGAAAATATTGTGATAGTATCATAGTATGCCATGCTGCGAGGGCGAGATGGGCCCTGCGATGCCTCATATGATACACCTCATACTGGAAATTGTCCCAAGTCTCCCAGATACACCGTATGCCAGTGATGAACATCAGTGTACAGCGGTAGTACAAGGAGGCGCCTTGAGACATTCAAATCTCTATTTTTGTACAGATCAACTAAAATTAAGCACCCAAGTTTGCAGAAACGCTTAAACATTAACAATGGGACTAGTTGATGAAACGTACATTAACAAAGAGAAGCTCTTTCTTTATCTACATTGGAAATGAAATGATAGAGAGGACACTCGCTCTATTTTAACTGTATTATTACTTCATTTTATCAGTGACACTAGGGTCGAGCAGGTGGCAAATGAGGTGTACCGTGCGTCGCAAGGATGGAGGCCGGGGGTGCTTAGACTAGGATGCTGAAGCTGGCTCTTTCAGTCACCAACATGGATGATTCAATTCATGGGACCTTTTGGTGCAGTTCACCTAAAATGAAGCAATGTCCCGTGAGCTAGCAGCTTCTTCATTTTTTTAAGAAAAGGGCTCTAGCCCCGGTTCCATTTCCATCAGAAAACAAAACCCATAGAGCTTCTTCTTCATAGTTGCAATAAAATTGAGCAACATCAAGGTTGGTTGTGAAGCTCTTGGAATGTTCAACTATAATTTGGATATCATTTGTGCAGTTCAACTAAGATCGAGCATGAAATGTATATCTCTGTTTGCACAAAAAAGGTGGAAAGGAGGGTGACTAACAAGTGATGAAACATGCATCAAATGAAAAGAAGCATGTTCCTTATCTGAATGGCAATCCTACAAGGACAGTAGCAATTTCTAAAGCAGTGGTATTGCTAGATATTAGTGTGGGCATTAGGATTAACTATGACAACCTTTAAATACGACATTACTTTGATCACGGGAGAGTAGGCGGACCTAGACAGTTGCATTTCTAACGAAAGGAACCAACTTATCTTAATGGGAAATTTAGTAGGACATGTAAAAAAGTGCCATTGATTCATATTACTGGAGGCATTACATTGTAACAACATTGGTTTAACGTGTCCTTACTTTTAACAGTGCAACTGCTACATTTTACCAGTGCCATTACATAAGAGTGGCTCGGGGCAACAAACATCAGAACATGATATCTGGGTTGGTCCCATTTTTGTTCGGTATAGCCACCTTATACTGTGTGAGGCTAGCAAATCTAGTGTTGGACTTACTCTATTGACTTGTCCCCAATCCCCACTTTCTTTCTTTTTTCAACCAATAGATCGGGTTTATATTGAGTTTGTACTGTGTTTCCCTTTATTTCCCTATTAGACCTAGAGACTAGTTGAATAGCCAGTCGCTGCTACTTTTCGCCCCCATTATTTCCTCTTTCGACCAAGTCCTAGATTTAGGTAACAAATCCTCCCTCACCCCCACCCCCTTTATTCCTTGTTTGAACCAAGTAGTACTAGATTCGAGTGCATGAACTAGTTTTACGTCTTAAACGTAAAAGAAAATAGGTGCTTTTCAAACAGCCGATCGATACTATCTACGAGGGGGGCTGAGAAATAGTAAAAGATACAAATGCAGCGACGTTAGGAGCTCGGGAAGTAGAGCAAGGCCGGTTTCGAAGGAAGTTATACCTGATGGTCGCCGGGATGTCGCTAGGTGGGCGGTGGGAGGCCGGATCTGCCCACACTATGACAGCGAGGAAGAAGGGGTCGGAGGCCCTCCCTCACCAGTGGTGCTTGGGAGAGGACGGCAAGGCATGCTGATCGGGGCGCGCCAACAGTGGGTAAGAGCCGTCGCCGAGGACAACCGCGTGAACATTGCACCTTCTCACCTTCCCCGGTGGAGAGGATCGGGATGGATCTGTGACCAGCGGTCAGCAGAGAGAGAGAGAGTGTGGCCACTGCTGTCGTGTTTAGATCTGGAGAGGACGAGAAAGTGTGAAGAGAGCAACACTAGCAAGCAAGCGCGGAGGCTCCTGCCTATATAGTGGAGTACTAGTTTTCTTTTGTCTACCGGAGCCGGCTTGACCTCGTCAATGACTGTCGAGAAGTCTTCATGCACGTGGCCTGGAGGCGCAGTTGTCATCATTTTGATCTGAAGCACCGGATTATAACATATAACACGAAAAAATGCCACATGACAAGAAATCATAACCTCACTGCCCGAAGGAGACAACATGAATCCCGACGGACAAACTAGAGAGGAACAAAGCTCAAATTAAAGATAAACTCGTAGAAAAGGGGTCCGTTGATACATATCCTAATTAGCATAGTCGGCTTGACCTAGATGGCAGCCGAGTAGTCTTCGTGCATGTGCCCCCAATTACTAGCCCAAATCAGTTGTCGCTGTTTAACCCTAGCAGTGATCCGAAGCACATGACACCTAATTTTGCGAGATGACAAGAAACCTTTTTTAGATTTCTCACCACAACTACAACCATATACAACACAACCTACACGATATGTAGACGATAGCCAATCCAGGTGTGTCTGCTGGAGTCTGGTCACATGCATGGACGAACTGATCTTCTATGTCTTGCAAGGATCATCCAGGCACCAATGTAGTACAACACTTCTCTAGTACTATTGCTCGTCTCCCTCTTCTATTAAGTCACCCGACTTGCGGGTTTGGGGAGTGTGCCTATGGTAAGTTCTCAATTGCGGTCCCACATGTGTGTACAAACGCAATATGACGCGCGTTCCATTTGGAGAGCAGCGTGACAGACCGACCGACCATCTGGGGTGCGATGCGAACGCGACGGGCGTGCTGGATACTCCGTACATGTGTACCTTTGTTTTCTAGAGGCTTTGCTCCATGGCGCAATCCATGGATACAAAATTAGTATACTGTACTATTTAAAAGTCGAGGGCGGGTTTTTTCTGTGCGGTAGGCGGGGCAGTTCCGCCTAGTCGGTTCGACAGAGATGCGAGAAGATGAGGGAGTAGGCTGCTGCAAACATAGGGCTGTGTGATTTGATAGCGAGTTACTACTGGACAGGTGGGGCCCCGTGATTTGACTTGCCATTATCATTTTAACTACGGCGCTATGACCGGCGTGAGTGTGGCAATTCCTGACCACCTCCATACATGTGCCTCTCCCAATGCTCCACCATGTAGTAGAGGCTAGCTCTTGTATGAGAGCCCACTTCTCCACTTTTTCCTTGCCTCTCTTTCCTCCACATATGCAAAAATGCCATGTAAAGCGCACTATTGTACTTACTTGCTCCTATAGGTGCTAAGCTTGCCACATAGGCATAAATTCTGATGTGGCAAGTTTGGTAATCCAAGGAAGAAACGGTGCTAAGCGTGTGTACCTAGGTGAAAAGACAATTTTGAGTCTATAGCTAATTAAATGAAGCAAACTTAGAAACAAAAAACTAATATGCACACCATTTCATTGGAAGAGGTCACTCCTTGGCAAATGCAATAAATAATACTCCCTCTGTCCCATAATATAAGAATGTTTTTGGCACTACACTAGTGTCAAAAACGTTCTTATATTATGGGACGGAGGGAGTATGAAGAAAGAGATAGAGAGAAGTAAAAAAATACACTTATAGCCAACCTTATAGCTAACCTTGTTGTAGTATGAGTGACAAAGTGATGACTATGTATGACATGCCAACATCAGATAGCCTAACGCACCATGTTAAATCTCCAAGGGCGTGACCGCGCGAGCGACGCGACGGTCGTGGTAGGTGCAACCATGATAGGGGCTGCTGGCAACCCTTGGATCTGAGATCAAACTGTCGCATGCTAAGTTGCTGAAAATTTGCAGAATAACCCTCCAGGATAGGATATTCACCCATAGGTCTAGAATCACGCCATGCAACCATTCGATCTCAGATCCAAGGGCACTCGGAAGCCCGTATCATGGGAGAATGGAAAGCCACTACCCTGTCGTTCGCACGCTGACGCTGGCAGTTCGCTCCTACTCGTCCCCGCACATCCTTTAATATTACGGCGGTTCGCTCCTAGTCATGTCGTCCTTCCACATTACGGCAGTACCACTAATCCTAACCCTCCTCCCAAATCCATGGCATCACAAATCTCCATGATCGGCGGTGAGTACAAGGTTAGAACCATCACCGGCGATGAGTTTGACGTCATCTACACCCGTTCTTCCATGACGGTGAAAGGATGCCTTTCTCGCTTCAGACGCATGTTTGAAAACTCACATGATGAGTGGGTCGCTGGGCTAGATGTTGAGTACACCACAATCCTGGGACTACAGAAGGATCTAAAGGACGAAGAGAGGAAGAAGCCCGTCGTGATCCAGGTTTGTGTGCATGACTTATGCTTGGTCTACCACATATGCCATGCCAATGTTGACTGCGTGGATTTTAAGAACTTCCTCGAGAGAAACCTAGTCAAATTCGTTACTGTAGACTTTACGAACAACAAAGAAGTTCTGGGTCGGATAGGCCTCGTTGTAGGCAACCCCTTCGATCTCCAGAAGAATCAGCTGCTGCCCTCTGGCGATCCTTCAATGCTGACCCTGGCAGGAGCCATGGTTCATCCTTCGTACGGTAAACTAGAGAAACCTAAATACATGTTTCATCGTTATGCATGGCAGCGGAATGTACTAGATATAGACCACATCCACTATGCTACAATGGATGGCTACCTTTGTTTCAATATCTACAAGGGTTGGATGAAGAGAAAGAGCCAAGTGTGCGGTTCAAGCAAAGAAGTATTGGCCAAGAGAAAGAGGGACAAGGACGAAGTCGAGGACATGGACGAGGACTCTGAGTAAGGTGGCAGTGTCGTCGCTCATGGTGGTTCTAATGCAGTGTCTACCGGATTAGTTGCATAGTTTAATTTCAGGTGTGCTTAGTTTAATTTGAGGGGTGTGTTGTGCTGAGCCCCCAGCAGAACTATGTTATGTTTCTTCTTGTTACTTTAACTCTTCAGTACGTACATACCAGTATTTATTACATTTCATCTTTTAGTTGGTATAGTACTACCACTCATTTCTTCACATTATATACGTACAATATATATGGCCAACATCATATAGCCAGCAGTTTAGTTGTCAAAGAATTTCAGGGTGCTTAGTTCTGTCAAAGAATTCCAGGATGCTTAGTTCTATTTGAGGGTTGGGTTGTGCTGGACACTATTATTGTGACTAGCCTTTTTAATAGTACTATATGCATAATTTGGCGATGAGTGCTCTCTATATGTACCACCTTTTTTTTAATTTCAAGTTTTGCTCCATGGCGCAATCCATTGATATACTACCTCCGTCCTGGTTTTGGGTCCCCATAGTATTTTATGCCAAACTTTGACCATATATTTAACTAAGTAAATAATAATGCATGCTAGCAAAAATTATATCCCTGGATTCGCATTTGAACATAGTTTTGAGAGATATTATTTTTGGTTACATGCATTAACTTTTTTTAGTTTAATATAAGGCCAAAGTTTTGCACAAAATACTAAAGGGACTAATAAACCCAGACAGAGGTAGTACTACTGGACAAAAGTATAGTACATTTTTCAAAAGGCTAGAGGGTGGGGCAGTCTAGCTTGGTCGGTTTCACCAGAGGAGAGGGCCTTTGTGATTTGACGGCTCATTACTGCTGGAATGTTGGGCCTTGTGATTTGACTGCTCGTATAAATGCGTCGACGACCTGAGGAGGAGCAAAGAACCGTGCAGTATACTCAAGTTTTCCACTGGAGTAGTACTACGACGAGGAGCACGAAACACGGCAGTCGAGTGCCATATGGCGATAAAAAATGATATAATTTGCTAGTCATCTCATTGTTAGCATTCTTCTATTCATTCCCTCAAAAAAAGCATTGTTCTATTCATGCCTCGCAGAGAACGTGACACGTGCGGCGAAACACCCGAAGCAAAACATGAAACACAGGAGCAAAAGAAGAAGGAATATTATCACCCCAAATGATCTAATTCGCCGCGGAGTCGTAACTGCTTCTTCATCGCCTCCACGACCTCCATCTCCTTGCGTGTCTCCTCTGCCATCTTCTTCATTCTGTCCATGACACGGGATTTCTCGACGCGAGCCTTCATCTTCTGTTCCACGGCCGCATTACGTACCTTGACAGCAGCCGGGTGCTCGATGCGGAGCTTTGCCAACTCCTCCTTCCGTTCCATGACGAGGGCCTGCAGTGTTTTCATCGAGGAACTACTATTCTCATGCAGCTTCTTCTAGCCGGCGTTCTTCTCCTTCAACAGGTCGAGCTCATGGCAGAGCTTCGTCTTGTCCTCCTGAAGTTGCAGGATTTCACCGGTCGCCTTCTTCTCCGAGGCAATGCTCTTCTTCAGCAGCATCACCAAGCCGGCGGTCAACTCCCCCTACTTATTGAGCTCAGCGGGCATGTCATTGAGGCTCTCCTTCAGCAGCTTCACCAAGCCTTGGATGAACTCCTTCTGCTTATTGAGGTGCTTATTGAGCTGATCGGGCATGCCGTCAAGGGATAACGACTCCAGCGCCGCCGGCTCGGCATGTTCGCCTCCGCGGCTAGGGCGCTCCTGGGAGCCATCGCCTGCTCGTGAGAGATCTTTTGAGGTCTCTGCGTTGCGCCGAGCCCTCTCTTTTTTTCCGCAGCCTTGGTTGCCGCTCCCTTGTTACGAGTAGTTCTCGACCTAGAGCTCTGCTCACCGGCCATGGCAAGGACAGACGAAGAAGAAGCACTTATGAGGAGGAAAGGTAGAGTTATTTTCGGTTAGGTAGTTCCCCTTTTTATAACCTAAGTACTAGCACTAGTACTAATACATGCATAGTGGGAACACGTTCAGGTTTGGTATCTAGTAGTAGGTGTGAGCAGGCTTTCGAATGGGATGGGAACAAGGTAAATATTAATCGATGGTTTTGGTTTCGAGGCCCGAAACGACGCCCGATGAATTTAGTGGGACATAAATTTCAAGTAGACTACACTGCTCGAATGCACAAATATTTTGTTACTATCAAAAATTGGCACAAAATACGAAGGGGACCAATGGAAGTACTACTAGCAACTACTCGCATGCGCGCAGTGGAGTAGTAATGTCTTTCTTCTGCCCTCACGTCCACTCAATTCGCATGCGCTGTATTAATTGACTATCAATGATGTGAACGAATTTACACGCGTCAAATTATCACATGGGGTGGATCTTGGTACAAAATTGCATCCGCCCATGTACCCGCGTGTGCGTGCGAGGGAATGAGTGCGTGTGTGGCGTGCGTGCACATCTTCGCTTCGTGCATGTACCGACAGTATGGCTCAGGGAGGACGAGTACATTCTTCTGGAACCAGCAGCACGTCACTGTGATCAATCCACACAAGGAGGTCGCGACAATGCCTCCACATGTGCCACGTGGCTTCATGAATGTAGCATGCCATTGGAATTCTAATTTACGTGTTTTGCACATATTCGAAGTACTAGTAAGGTACACGTGCATTGCACGCATCAGATTTTGCAACCAAATTATGAATAAATACCACACAATAGCATGTAAGCTATGAGTCATATATGCCTGATGTAGACCTTCATTTAATTCTTATAGTTCATCTCATTCAAAATCAATTAGTTTTTATAAAAAAGCTAGGGCCTCTTGGATTCGTAGGATTTCCAAAAGGCGGGAATAGGAAAAACATGGGATTATAGTGGAATGTCGTCTTGAATCCTATGGGATTGTACGAGTGTTTGATTGTGCATAGAAAAAACGCAGAATTCTTTCAAAGAGGTTTGAGTGGATGGGATGTTTCCTATGAAATCTAGTGCAAATGAATCATATGGAAAAATTCCTATGGTTTACAATCCTATGAATCAAACAACCAAGATAGGAAAAATTCCTAAGGATTAGAATCCCCCAAAATTCCTTTGAGAATCCTTTGAATCAAAGAAGCCCTTAATCTATTTTATGATTCATGGAATTGTGTGTTGTAAAGCATGAAGTAAAAACAAATAATGGTAATTCAACTAGAAAAAAAGTTTGGGCAGTTATGATATGGAAGATTCTAGAACAAAAGAGAACCACTGTTGTTTTGAGGTTTGTGCATTATGCTTAAGTTCAACCATGGAGTCTGCTAGATTGTACATGTGGCAAAATCCGGTGGGGGGCTAGAAGATGGTGCGAGGGGCCGAGTTGAGGGAGACTATGAAGGAGTGCACAAGTGCGAGATCAATATTTAGAGAGAGGGGGCGAGAACGTGCGCTGTTGCGCGCAGTGGCAGAGCCATGAGAAATAAATGAGCTAGGGGGCCAAGCATTGCTAATCCTTTACAACGAGGGTCAATTCATGAACTTAAACCATTTTTAGCAGCAATTGTCTAATGATCACATTCATATTAGCCTCGATATATAGTGATGTTAGGGGGGTGGGCAGGGCCCTTGCTGCCCCCTGTCTTCTCCATTGTACGCACGTTTGAGAGACAAAGCGGAAGGCATGGATGATGAGAGGGAGACGTTGGATATATAATTAATGTGGGTGTATTAGCTATATATGTTAATCCTATACAGAGAGGTATAGATTGATCGATGTGGACGTGGGAAAGAGGGTGAGAACTCACTGGATATATCGATTGATCGGTTTGTGTGGAAAACTATGAAAGACCTAGCTATATACACACATACATAGAGGAACATCGATCGTTGTGCATGCACGCGTGAGAGATAGAGAATGCCCGATATGATGGAGAGGGGGATGTGTGTGGGTGTGTGCCTTCATGGGAGACCAACCTGAAGAAAAAGATTGCATGTGTGCGATGGATAATGCCGACTGGTAGTGTGTGTGCATGCATGCACGAGAGAAAGTTAGTGGTACAATTATAAAGAGAAGACGACTGTGTGGGTGTAAAAGACTAGGTGATGTCATAATCAATGTAAAGTTGAATTCAAATATTTGAATAAGAGATCCTGATGTTTCAAACCCATGCATGCATGAATATAACAGAGATCTGCGCGGTGTGGTTTGGAAACGAGCATGTTGTAATGTATACACATTGAACAAGGTTATACTGATTTGAATTTGAGATACCGATGGCAGACATCATTTGGCCATGTCGCATCCGTGCATAGACACACTATTCTAATTGGAGATGATGGGTGGTTTTCGCATCACATATCTATATCTATACCCCTATATGTGTCAGGACCCCGATCCTAAGTCACACCAATCTAGCATGTAACTCATCATATCACTTTGCGGCCTCGCGCACGGTATTCCCACGGGGGCCACCTTACCTGGCCCGGGACCGTTTGCGCATTTTAGCTCACGTATATGATAGTGCCGCTAGCATCCATATGACAAAGAACCTGGGCTGACATGGCTAGTCGTGAACCCAAAGTGGCACTAATTTACCGGGACAGGCATACATGACCCAACAACGAACGTGTCGGTCATCAGCGAGTGAATCCAGGCTGTAGCAACTGGGCTAGCAGGACTCCGGTAAACCGGGCTGTAGCAGGCTAACAGGACTCCGGTAGACACCGTGTGACATTTCCCCGAAGGGACAGACACATGAACGAAGAAGGACACATGCCGGCCAGCCTAAGTGTTCCGGAGCAGTAGCAAGCTACCATGGCTCAGTGGAAGCACTAGGAGGCATTTCCCGGTAAGAGAGGCTACCAAGGACAAACAACTAGGTTGTCAGATCCCACACATACCAAGCATTTCAATAACATACACACAATATGCTCGATATGTGCAAATACAACATGGCATCACAACATGACTCTATGACTCAAGTATTTATTCAAAAGGCTCTGAGGAGCGAGATATTACAAACATGGGTCTCTCGACCCAGCATTCAGAGCATACAAGTCAAAGCACAAGTGGAAGCTTAACATGTCTGAGTACAGACATCTACAAATGAAAAAGGCTGAGAAGCCTGACTATCTACCAAATCCTGTTGAGGGCACAAGATCGTAGCTGAGGTAACAAGCTAAACGTCGAAGTCCATGTGGAACTACTAGCGAGACTGAAGTCTCTCTACAAAAACATAAATTAAGCAACGTGAGTACAAATGTACCCAGCAAGACTTACATCAGAACTAACTACATATGCATCATTATCAACAAAGGGGATGGTGGGGTTTAACTACAGCAAGCCAGCTTTGACTCGGTGGCTATCCTGAACTACGACTGCAAGTAACTCTTTTGAGGTGGCGCACACGAGTCCACATATTCACCATATCAATACAGCACTATGAATCCGCTCCCGTCTCCCTACGAGAACACCATCCATAGCACTCACACTTATCTTGCGCATTTTAGAGTATCCACTTTCACTTGTCTATGAACTATATAGGCAACCCAGAAGTCCTTTACCGCGGACACGGCTATTCGAATAGATCATATTAACCCTGCAGGGGTGTACTTCTTCACACACACTCTCACCACTTACCGCCGTTTACACGACATGTACTCGGCAACCTTCAAGCGGAACCCCAGCGAGGGTCTCGGCCATGACCTGACTAACCACACAAGTCTCTCGTCCAGGTTTATCGCTTATTCGGGTTCCATCCGCAAGGAGATCCGGCCAGGGTGTCGCTCATGTCCCCAAATGATGTGTGCAGGGTTCCCAAGCCCCCCATCCGGGTGCCACTTGGTACACCGAGCCACTATGCCTAGTCTGTCCCATGCCCACCTGTACCGGGTGCCACTTGGTAGACTACTAACACTACCTACAAACACCAGAAACTAGTTGCAACTCCTGGACAGAGATCAGGTTGATTAATAAGTCGAGAGAGCTTGGAGCGCTCGGAGCCCAATGTGTGGTAGTAACTGTTCATGGATCACAAACACAGAACTTAGTTCCTGAGGACGGCTGCAATGAGACAACCCACCATGTACTCCTACATGGCCTCTCACCGCTACCTTTACCAAATCGTGTTCACACACTTAGCTCTCAACAGTAGGACATGTTCACACACCTTCGATTCATCCCCGATGAATCAGACCTGACTCAACTCTAAGCAATAGCAGGCATGACAAACAAGCATGAATGAGTAGGCACATCAGGTGTCGTGGAATTGTCACGGCAGATGTCCTTAGTGTCAGGACTTAGTCGCGAGGCCAACGCATCTATGTGGTAGCTTGAGAGGGGTTGAGCGGAATCGAGAGACGCAACACAAGACAGGGATTTAGACAGCTTTGGGCCCCGGGAAACATCATCCGGTAAAAACCCTACATGATGTTTGAGGCTAGGTCTCATTATCATCACGAGGGAGTCGCCGTAAACCGGCCCTCCTCTTTGTGTCTAGCCCTAAGATTGTTTCTTCTTGCTTGTAGCTTGTCCCTCTTTGGGGAGCCCTGCCCCTCCTTATATATGTTGAAGGGGCGGGTTACATGTGGAGTCCTGTTAGGATTAGGACTAGTCTATCTCTAATACAAACCGGATACAAGTCCAAGTCTTAAATCCTTGTAAGACAAATATTCCTTATGCCTTTGCTCTTAAACCGGCCCACCGTAGTTGAACCGGCCTTCATGAACCGCCAGTCGGGCCACCGGGTCTTGTCGCTCCTCTGACCCGCCTGCCGGATTACCAATGAACCGTAAACCGCCAGGTCGCCAGTGAACCGCCAAGTGCCAGCGGGTTCTTCAGGTAAACTGCCAAGTCCGGCCGGGTTATACTTCCGGCCGGTTTACGCCACGGGGTATATCCCCGACATTAGCCCCCAATTTAATTTGGATTTATCCATGTTAAACTGATCTTGTGAAATAAACACAAGAACAAACTTGACAGATTATGCTCCGGGTTAAGAATTCTTGTAAACCAGCATCTGATCATCCTTAAATCCTTGTCATTTCTTCCTTCTAAAATATCCAAGTCAATAGACCAGTTTCATAACCAATTTGCTTGTAGAAAATATTTTGTGAATAAAGAATCCTCTTGAATCAACCTTGAATGCTCTGACTTGACAAAAATATTGGTCTTCAAATATTCAACTGATGTTCAGCCGGTCTGAAGATGTAAAACTTGCCGGTTTAATATTACCAAAATTGCCGGGTTATAAAAACTGATAATTCCGGGTCATGGTTGTTGCCAACGCCAGTTCATGTTTATTGATGACGCCGGGTTGCAGACACAAGGTCGTAATGGTTGGTGACGCCGGGTCAATCCGGTTTGCTCAAAACAGAGAATTTGAAAATAGTTCTTCCATAATAATATAATACCTGTAGCCCCCAAGTCTTGAGTAGAACAAAGTGATGGCTTAAGACTTGTTTCAATATAAATACTTCCACTTAAGAAGAAATCCATGTTGTTCATCCCAGTCACTTAGTAAAAACTGAATACTCCATATTATGTAGCCCCCAAGTGCTGGATCATTATGCAATAATAAGCAGGGACTTTGTAGGTATAATCATATAGATTTGAGCAATGATGTGTAGCCCCCAAGGGCCGGCTCAGTAAGATAATATTGAGCTGGGACTTGATATATACTTCAATGAAAATAACATCATATGATGTAACCCCCATCATGGGACTTGAATCCACGTCCACAAGGTTAAGAGCCTTGTGATGTACCAATTGAGCAGTGGACCCTTCAATATAATGAATAAAAAGCTTTGTTCCTTCAATTGTTGACAGGAGCAATTGGTAGCCCCCAAGGGTCGACTCATTATAATGTGATGAGTCAGGTCTTCAATAATATGAGCAAAAAATTACTTTGCATTAGCCCCCAAATGTCATGGTGCCTGCTTGCAGCGACATGAGACTTGCATATTTGATGTAATCGCAACTTTAAATAATGTAGCCCCCAAGTGCCGGGTCGTAAGCCTGCAGCAACTCGGGACTATTCCTTCAATTGTAGAAAAAATCATATCTATTGATAATATGATAGCCATTGTGCTAAAGCGACTTTATAAACCTCAATAATACCGGTTATTAATAACCATGATAAAATCCAGCCATGTTGGCTATTCAAGATAATATAATCCGGTATGAAAACCTTATTCGTTCAGTATCATAATGAAAATTCAGCCAAGTTTGGCTATTTAAATAATAAAACCCAATGATTTCTAAGCGCATGATTCCAATGGCGCAATCCAAATATATACTGGCGACTTATAGTCCCAAGCCAGGCCGGTTTAATAAACACCGGATAATTTTTCATCATATACTGGCGACTTATCGTCTTAAAGCCAGGCCGGTTTAACAAACACCGGATAATTTATCATCATACTGGCGACACATAGTCGAAAGCCAGGCCGGTTTAATAAATGTTAGTGATTTATAATCATGCTTTATTCAACCTGTTTCTGCATACAACAAGTTTAAAGTGTCCTGGCGGTTTACCGCCGGACGGGTCATAATGCCCAACATATAACCTGGGTTTATAACCAAGGTTGCACTTAAGAATAATCAAATATGAAATATATCATACCTGTGATATTGAATCACATTGCTGGTTTTACCAACTTTTTGTAGTAAGAGTGATAACCCCAATCTTGAGTAATGATAACTCCTTTCATACTGTGCCGGTTGATGATAAACCATACCGGGTTGTGATAAACACCGGTTTAACCATATATAATACTGGCGACTCGTAGTCAAACCAGACCGGGCTGATAGTCTCCGGATTATAACTTGATCCTGTATTGACAACTTGTAATTGAAAGTCAAGCCGGGTTAATGAACGCCGGTTTACTCCATAATAAGATGGTAACATCAAACCGGGCAGATAGTCTCCGGATTAGGATTTGACCGTGTTCCGCCAATTTGTAATTGACAGTTTGAACCGGATTAACAATGTCGGTTTAAAAATGCAACAAAAATTAAATAATAGTTATGAAAAATATGGAAGCAAAGGCAATGATAAGACCATTTGCAAAAAGAGGCTTTACTGAGCCGATCAGATGGTGTTACCATGGTCGGACACGACCAAGCTCCCAATAAGGTGTAGCTATGGTTCAAGTCAGCCAGGTCCCCAACTAAAACCGTGGCATTATGCCGATCAAGTGGCGTGGCAATGGTTCGGGTTCGACCAAGCCCCCAAGTGACTCTATGGCCTTAGGCCGATCAAGAGGCGTGTTCAGACTTGACCATGTCCCCAAGTGATCTGGTGGCTTTCGCCTATCAAAAGGTGTTGCATTGGTTCGGACACGACCAAGCCCCCAAGTGATCTTGTGGCACTAGGCCGATCAAGAGGCGTGGCTATGGTTCGGATACGACCAAACCCCCAAGTGATCAATAATATGATAAGCCAATAAGGCATGATACCCATGTTTGGACCACGCATCATGGCAGCAGGTCCTCTTTGGCACCCTTTAACTTTTTGCAAGAGATAAGTCCTTCTTGAACCGGGATTTTGAACCGGATATTGAGAGCTTCAAAGCTTTGTGGGAGACATCTTTCCCTTGAATCGGATTGTAAACCGGAATCTTCATTTTCAGCCGGAAATTTTCTTATGGCCTTTCAACTCGAACTTGCGAGAAGTTAATTCCTTTTTGAACCGGACATTTTTAAACCGGATTTGAGCGCTTGAGAGCTTTGTGGGAGAATATATTTCCCTTGAACCGGATTGTAAACCGGATATTTGAGAGCTTCAGTGAGACTGACTTCCCTTGAGCCGGATTTTAAACCGGAATCCTTTCTGATGATCCGGAACTTCTTCATTGAGCCGGGATTTTGTAACTGTCATATACTTACTAAGCCGGAAATTTTCTGACGGCCTTCAAATAACAGTAGCCTCCGGGACCGGGTTATCTTTCCCTCCATCGTCCTGGGGTTCTTAAGTTTGCTGGCAAGATTTGCTTAGTCATGTCATCGTAGCCCCCGAGTCTCAAGGTGACTCGAGGAGTTGGCTTGAAACTCTCCATATTTGACCGTGATATAAACCGGCATAACTTGTATATCATTAGTGTTGATAACACGATGTGAATCCACAAAAGGTTGTGATTACTGCGGCGGGTTATAAATGATCACGTATCAGTCGTGTCAGCAACTCGGCCAATGGTTCCTTCCAACTGGCGATTTGAAGTTAACCAAACTGTAGTGGCGGCGACTTGTGCGCCTGCCCATTGAGCCATCCAGTGTAGACGGCGGTTGATAGTATATGATAATTTGCCTCCATTTTGAAAGAAAACCGGGCTACCCAAGCTGTGACTTGCTCATGCAGACAGGTGCGGCCTGGTATGTTGATGTAGACCAGGTCGCGAGAGACGGACGGCAAATACGACCGCAGCATCAGAGGCCGCACAGACAGATGAGTCAGTCGCGGCGTTGTAAACCGGTTCGGACGGGCAAGTCAAACGCAGGCACGGTCCCGGCAAGTTGATGTAAACCGGGCCGTAAGGGCGGCGTCTTGCACGCGTCCATTCACCGTGTAATGTGGCACGGACGAACACCGGGCAGGACGTTGCCAGCACGTGCTTCGTACCCATGGTATAAACCACGTTTATAATGAATAATTGTCCTGCATACAATATTGCAGACCAAGGCAAAGATAAACTGCTCTTTGACAAAAATAATATGCACTAATAAAATATATATTAGATGGATATCACCTGATGTGTTAGGCCAGAAATTATCCGCCATGGAGTTGATGATCACCACAATGATTCTAAAATTAATCACGGCCGAGTCGGCCAGACGAGCAGACGGATGATCCGGACGCGGTGTTGTAAACCGGTGCGGACGAGCAAGTTGTCCTCCGTGTTGTAAACCGGCGCGGACGCATGAACCTGTGGCCAGGGCGGACGGGCGAGTCGTCCATGGTGCTGTAAGGTGGTACGGACGGGCGAGTTGGCCGGCGCGTTGATGTAAACCGGACTACGGGGCGGCGGTTTGTGTTCCGATTTATCAGTGTGATATACACAGATGCTGGTGTAGAACAGCTAGCGCGCGCCGTCCGCAGTAGGGCATCACTTTTATAGTGAGCACTTGTCCTGTATAAAAAGATATAGGCCAGAGTAATTGTTCTCAAGTAATTTAATATGTGCTGATAAGGTATATAAAAAGATAGCACCTGGTATATTTTCTCCGATGAATACGGACGCTGGAACATGTTGCGGCAACTGTGGCCGTCACGGGGCCTGGAGCCGGTCGGTTTAGAACAGAGCCTCCAGGTCACGGGTCATGTTGACCTTGGGACCTGTGATGTCTGACGCCTTTCTTATTCTTCCCCTTTTTTTAGCCTTTGACTTCCGTAGACTGCTGCTGCATGTGTGTGCATCATCAAACATGGCTAGTGGGCACATGCCTTGAGCACATCTTTGTCCGGGCCTTTGGGCGTCTGCCGCCGTAATATTTTTTTTTTCAACAGCGGCGAGGCGGGTTGACTCGGAGGTGGCTTAACGCGCTAGAATCTTTCCTTAATGCTTCAGACATCTTCTCATGACAAACAGGAGCTGATCTTGTTCTGATTAGAGCTCACGTGTTAGTAGTAACAGCAGCACTATTAAAAACAGATCTCGTAAACCGTGCAACCATCAGTCATAATACTTGGCCATGACTTTTCTGTGAGCGCAACAACATCAATGATCAATCCAATCTTCTTGGGAGCTGATCCTGTTGCTGCTTGTTGCCTTTGTTTATCCGGCGAGTATCAAAGAGTCCGGCCAGGACACGGCTAACTTGCTAAATCAGATATCATCTCAGTTTGTACGACAACCGCTGCAATAGGTGTTGATCTGTCTTCAGATTTGACGGATCATTAGGTCATGTCCGCCGCACAGAACGCAAACCTAATTTTCCGTAAAACCTTGTACTACCAATTCCAAAGTTAACTATGATCCTGACCGCAAAACAATGAATTTTGCTGGTTCTGCTCAATCTTCTATACACCGCCGCTGAAAACTTCTTCGATCTTGACTGATGATCTTTGTACTTTACATTAATTCTTCCAGACCTGCTCTTGCTGATCCGGCGGGTCGCAACTTCTCTATCCCAGAAAGAGATCCTTTCAAGAACTCAACACCACCATGCGCAGGCCCCATGGTGGGCGCCAACTGTCGTGGAATTGTCACGGCAGATGTCCTTAGTGTCAGGACTTAGTCGCGAGGCCAACGCATCTATGTGGTAGCTTGAGAGGGGTTGAGCGGAATCGAGAGACGCAACACAAGGCAGGCATTTAGACAGCTTCGGGCCCCGGGAAACATCATCCGGTAAAAACCCTACATGCTGTTTGAGGCTAGGTCTCATTATCATCACGAGGGAGTCGCCGTAAACCGGCTCTCCTCTTTGTGTCTAGCCCTAAGATTGTTTCTTCTTGCTTGTAGCTTGTCCCTCTTTGGGGAGCCCTGCCCCTCCTTATATATGTTGAAGGGGCGGGTTACATGTGGAGTCCTATTAGGATTAGGACTAGTCTATCTCTAATACAAACCGGATACAAGTCCAAGTCTTAACTCCTTGTAAGACAAATATTCCTTATGCCTTTGCTCTTAAACCGGCCCACCGTAGTTGAACCGGCCTTCATGAACCGCCAGTCGGGCCACCGGGTCTTGTCGCTCCTCTGACCCGCCTGCCGGATTACCAATGAACCGTAAACCGCCAGGTCGCCAGTGAACCGCCAAGTGCCAGCGGGTTCTTCAGGTAAACTGCCAAGTCCGGCCGGGTTGTACTTCCGGCCGGTTTACGCCATGGGGTATATCCCCGACATCAGGGCTCAAACAACTCCTACTCATGCTAGTGGGTTTCATCTATTTACTGTGGCAATGACAAGTCATGCAGAGGATAAGGGGGTTCAACTACCGCAGCAAGTAATAGTTGAATCGTTGTTGTCCTAATGCAGTAAAAGAGAGCAGGAGCGAGAGAGTGGGATTGTATCAGAATGAACAAGGGGGGTTTGCTTGCCTGGCACTTCTGAAGATAGTATAGCTCTTCATCGGTGTCATCGATCTCATCGTCGGTATCACGTCTATCGAGAGGGGACAAATACCGACATAACAGAAGGAAACACAATCAATGCAATGCACAATATGATACATGATCATGACATGTCAATATGCTGTGGTTTGAGCTAATGCAACTAGCAGCAAGTTAAATAGAGTTGGTTTGAACCCTAGGTTCAAATTCAAACTCCATATGTGATTTCTTAAATGCCATTTAGTTGAATTGTCCTAAACAGTAGTTATAAGTTGTTCTAACAATCATGAAAATGGTATAGATGGATAGATTGGATTTTTCTGATCATTTTTCATATATAAATTATTTAATTTGGAGTTACGGTTGAATTTCTATGAATTTTAGAAGTTTTGGTTATTTTCTCAAATTTCCTGTAAAAGAATAAATCCAGAAAATGAGTTATTGCGTCAGCAGTGCGTCAGGGTGACGTCAGTGGTCAACGGGGCTGGTCCAGGTCAAACCTGACCGGTGGGGTCCACAAGTCAGTGTCTCAGGCTGGTTTGGGTGTATGACAGGTGGGACCGGTCAACATTGACTTCACCAAAGTCAAAGCTGACACGTGGGGTCCACCCAGATTAGTACTAATCTTAACAGAAAATTAGACTAACCTAATTATCCTCGGGGACCCACATGTCATTGACATAGGTAATAACTAAACATAATTAGCACCTAAACTAATGGTGCCACGTCAGCCACCGGCGTTTAGCCGCCGGCGACCAAATCCGTGGCGGAGGGAGTCGGGATTTCGCTGTAGGGCCCTATTTGGCGCGCGGGGAGCATCTACGTGAAGCTGGGGGGCTGCCGCATCGAGTGGTGGTGGTGTTTGGGCTCGGGGTGGTCGGAAAAGACGTCGGCGACGACGTTGGCGGCTGCCGGAGCTCGGGCGAGCTCGGGGTCATCGCTAGGAGGCACGGCAGGAGGTGCAGAGCGGTGCTGCGGGCTCCTGGGGACACGGCGAGTGCGGTGAAGCGCTCGGTTACGAGCTTGCGCAGCTGTGGCCACAGCTACGCCATGGCCAGCGGCGAGATGCTCTCGGGCTCGAAGAGGGCGGCGACTACACAGCGCAAACGAGCAAGGCGGGAGAGGGGGTCGAAGGAGAAGCTCACGGGGAGTGCAGCGGTGGTCTCGGGAAGCTCAGGGAGGCAACGGAGCAGGCGCACGGTCGCCGGCGATCTCGGCGGACCGAGGTTGAAGAAGACGGCGATAGCGGTGTTCTAGGGCTTCCAGCGTTGCTTGGCTCGGTGCAGAGGACAAGGACGTCGAAGCGGAGCTCTCGGGCGTGTGGTGAGGCGTGGGTGGCCGGTGGTCGTGGCAGCAGCGAGCGGCGGCGATGAGCGCGCTCGGGTGCGAGAGGGAGAGAGAGCAGAGAGGGGAGAGGCACGGGAGAGGGTGAGAGGGGGCCAGGGGTGCGTGGCGTCTCCGTGGCGCAGGTCAGGACAAGGCAGGGCAAGCAGGAGGTGGCGGGAAGACGTGGCCGCGGTCGCTCGTGTGCAGGCACGCAACTGCTTCGGGGCGAGGGGGGAAGACGACGGAGGGGCTGCGGTGGTGCACTGGGCCAATTGGCCAGGCCGCCAGCTGGGCCGGCCAGGTGGGCTGCACGGTTGAGGCCAGGTAAGATTCTCTCTCTCTCTTTTATTGTTTATGTTTTCTATTATTCTGTAGTCTTTAGGGCTTTATTTAAAATACTTAAACAGATCCAAAAATCATGAAACTAATCATGGCTAGTGTTTAGAATATATCCAACAGTAAACATTTTAGTTTATGATTATTTGAGCATTTAAAATATTTTATAGTATTTAAATGCCCAAATGAAAATACCATATGATTTAATTCAGAGCCCAAATATGTCATGGAAAAATGTGCAACACCTCTGGTTACTGTTTCCAGCATTTTCCAGAAATGATGAACATTTTTGGAAGCCATTTGGATTCACCGAAATTATTTTAGTTGAACCTAGTGAATTCCTTTGATGCTAGGGTTTAAGCAATCCCTATTTCAAGTTTTCAAAAGAATTTAAACATGATGCATGGAAGCTAAAGCAAAGACAAGCAAGGCCTGAACTGGGGATGTGACAACTCACCCCCACTAAACAAGAATCTCGTCCCGAGATTCAAGCATAGGGTAAGAAGACACAAGGACACAAGCTAACATGATCTTCACGATCCAGGTTGCACTTCATAAGGACGCTGACTCTATCACCATCTTTATCTTGATATCTTGCTCCGAGAACTCCAACTAACATGACAACAAGAGGAAAGGAAAGACTCTAAAAGATTCGATCTTCTCGAAGGTCGAGCAACTCAGGGTTAACTCACGGAATAGGACATGAAAACATCTCTGGAGCTGAGAGGCAAAACATGCATCAGGAGCGACAGAAGAAACAATTTGACGAGGGTTTCAAAATAGCGAGGGAAATTGCCATGATTCCAAAACGGGGCACCTCAGGAAAGGTGACTCAAAGAACTATTCCCTTAAGTGGCAAAAAGAATTACCTTTGATTCAAAGATCATTGAAACTCTTTATACCAGCCTAAGGCAATTCTCGAGTGATTGTTTGGAGGGGTTGGGTAGGATGGCATACTCGGACTAGAATGGATGATGTGGACTACCTTGTTGAAGACAACGCAATGGATGACCTTTGCTTATCACCGGAAATGAATGGGACCCATGACAGGACCACTTTTGAAGAAGATCCTGGACAGCAACTGCTGAGAAGGACAACCCATGGAAAATTGGCCCGATGGGGTGCAAGCTGGGAACAACATGCAAATGTTGGAAATGTTCCAACCATCATATCTGCCTGAGATTCAGATCTGGTTGGAAACAAGATATTTCAGATAGCATGTCTGGAAAAGAAAGTTTGCAACACAAACAGACGAGACGGAGTTGCGAGATTCTCGGAATGAACTACGATAGCAAGCTCCAAAACATGAGCTGGTTTTGCTACAAACCTGTGAACACGCTATCCAAGACAAGCATGACCACGTAGTAGTCTTATAATCAAACACTATCGAGGTCAGGTTAGGATCCATCCTCAAGGATTTCGAAGTCTTTACGCGCGCTATACCTCTTTTCCTTGAACAAGTCAATCAGTGGCTTGGGGTGCTAGGGAACATATGGAATGAAGGTTGCAAGTCTCCAAACCACAGGATACTTCGCACATATGCATGAATGACTTGGGATGATTCCAGAGGAAGCAACAACAAGCTTTCTCGAATTCACGGCGGCAACTTGCATCGATTGCACGTGAACTTAAAGAAAGTCGCTACTTTCATCCAAACATATGCTTCATGAACAGAACATGAAGGCATTGTTTATAAAGTTTCCAACACTAGCTTAATGTTTAACAAGATCATGGAGAAGATAAGGATGTTGTCGATGGGCTCAACTACAATTCATCTTGGTTTCCATAAAAATGGAATTCCATAATTATGAGAATAAGTGATAGTATTGGTCAGACCAAAGGATATAATGGTGTATGCTCGAGGGATCAACCACGAGTAAGACAACATTAAGAACATCATTGGCCCTGATTTGATTTGAGGATAGCCCAAACTCAAACCAAAGTTTTGGCAAGACAATAGGTCCAACAACTGATCACGAGGATCAATCGATGAAGATATCATCTTTCTTCAACACACACACACAAAGATATCCCTTTGGAAGTGAACTAAGTTAGACAAGCTTTTATATCCCAACTCTCCAAGTTGTTGTTTGGCTTAACCAACTAGCTCAGAGGTATCCAACACAGATTCTTGGAGAAAAGTGGTTTACAAGAAACCAACTTGATCACGAACTCAACATAGCGGTCAGGTGACAACCTGGTAACACTTCCGAGAAGATATTCGGAAAATTACGAACCACCGATATGTTACTAAGCTCGAGAACAATCTTGCTTTTCAGGGCAAGACGATATGATCAATAGAGCGAAGATTTGAAATAATCCTAACTCATTGATCGAGGAGTGCACCAGGAGAATGGACCAGGTAGCACGATCAATCTTGGAATTATGATTCAATAACCAACATGCTAAGAATGAAATTATTGTCCTTCAACTACCAAGCAACGGAGTTGCTAGGAGTATTGATTTCGCACATCATAGTTCACTTGTTGGCATTCCGGTTGCGACAACACGACCCCGAGGAATGAATAATGATGGCGAGAAGTATCACTACATCAAGAATTCATAAGAGAAGGTGCAATTATCATGACATTCCTGACATAAAGTGGGTAATACTTCAGGGTAGAACAGACCAAAAGCTGGATTGGCATTTTGATCTGCGAAGTATGACTACTTTGACCCAATCCTAGATATGGATGAGGTACTGGAGTTCATTTCACCTAGTCATTCTGGAATAGAATGGCTTGACGGGACCACAAGAATAATAGGCATTGATGAACGATTGCACACATACTCTTGACTATCAATTGGTAGACGAGGGTCAGAAGGCAATTAAAGCGGGACAACTCAAAGGAACATACAGTTTTCTGAGTTGTGGATGCATAGGTTTGTATGTCGAACCAAGTTCAACAAGTTTCTTCCGGATAACCCATGCAGAAAAGTAGAACTGGCAAAGTTGCAATATAGAATGGAGAACCCATCGAGAGCACTCCTGTTGTGATCTTTTAATCCAACAAACATCTGCCTTAAGTGGTTCATAGTATTTGGAAGAAGGGAATACCACGAACCTCGAGGACTAATGCAAAGGTTACTAATTTCCTAAAGGAACTAGCAAACACTAACAACATGAAGTAGGTAGAGTGAATCTCGGGTCAAGAGCCCAGGAATAGAAAAACTACCAACTGAATGGCATCACGGGATGCTTTCGAGAATGATGGCCAGGATCATCACACTGGAACACAAAACATGGCTAGATTACTAGGTGATACTCTAGACATCTAGGGTCATAATAATAGCTCCAACATATACGTCCAGGCAATAGAGTACCTCAACTCACCGTTTAGTGTGGTTAACCTGGCCAGAAAGGTCATCGAAAACAGAGGGAAAGGATTTTGCAATTGCATTAGATTATTTAGAAACCTGGGATGACTCGGACAGCATGACGGCTGTAAATGCTCAAAAAGATTTGGGACATGCTACAAAAATGGTTGCATAACCACTCAGAAGCATAATATCAATGTTTCGAGATCAATAATTAACATACAGAAGTAGTAGGAACTGAACCGAGGCTTAAGTCCAACAATTCTATAAGTCTACGGATTAGTAACACGTGATCCTGATAGAAAGAAGAGAAAGCCTAGTTCCTTAACCTCGTAGGAAAGATAAGATGACTCGGATCAGAAGGGCATAAGGTAAAGGAGTAAAAAGATCCTTACGTTCCCATCCCACAATCAATTCCCCTACATATAACTAAAGCATTTCTAGACTCAACTTCGGCCAGTTTGGCTTGGTAATCCTACAGGCAGTCAAGCTCTGATACCAAAGCTGTCAGGACCCCGATCCTAAGTCACACCGATCTAGCATGTAACACATCATATCACTTTGCGGCCTCGCGCACGGTATTCCCACGGGTGCCACCTTACCTGGTCCGGGACCGTTTACGCATTTTGGCTCACGTATATGATAGTGCCGCTAGCATCCATATGACAAAGAACCCGGGCTGACATGGCTAGTCGTGAATCCAAAGTGGCACTAACTTACCGGGACAGGCATACATGACCCAACAACGAACGTGTCGGTCATCAGCGAGTGAATCCGGGCTGTAGCAACTGGGCTAGCAGGACTCCGGTAAACCGGGCTGTAGCAGGCTAACAGGACTCCGGTAGACACCGCGTGACATTTCCCCGGAGGGACAGACACAGGAACGAAAAAGGACACATGCCGGCCAACCTAAGTGTTCCGGAGCAGTAGCAAGCTACCATGGCTCAGTGGAAGCACTAGGAGGCATTTCCCGGTAAGAGAGGCTACCAAGCATAAACAACTAAGTTGTCAGATCCCACACATACCAAGCATTTCAATAACATACACACAATATGCTCGATATGTGCAAATACAACATGGCATCACAACATGACTCTATGACTCAAGAATTTATTCACAAGGCTCTGAGGAGCAAGATATTACATACATGGGTCTCTCGACCCAGCATTCAGAGCATACAAGTCAAATCACAAGCGGAAGCTTAACATGTCTGAGTACAGACATCTACAAATGAAAAAGGCTGATAAGCCTGACTATCTACCAAATCATGTTGAGGGCACAAGATCGTAGCTGAGGTAACAAGCTAAACATCGAAGTCCACGTGGAACTACTAGCGAGACTGAAGTCTCTCTGCAAAAACATAAATAAAGCAACATGAGTACAAATGTACCCAGCAAGACTTACATCAGAACTAACTACATATGCATCATTATCAACAAAGCGGATGGTGGGGTTTAACTGCAGCAAGCCAGCTTTGACTCGGTGGCTATCCTGAACTACGACTGCTAGTAACTCTTTTGAGGTGGCGCACACGAGTCCACATATTCACCATATCAATACACCACTATGAATCCGCTCGCGTCTCCCTACGAGAACGCCATCCATAGCACTCACACTTATCTTGCACATTTTAGAGTATCCACTTTCACTTGTCTATGAACTATATAGGCAACCCAGAAGTCCTTTACCGCGGACACGGCTATTCGAATAGATCATATTAACCCTGCAGGGGTGTACTTCTTCACACACGCTCTCACCACTTACTGCCGTTTACACGACATGTACTCGGCATCCTTCAAGCGGAAGCCTAGTGAGGGTGTCGGCAACGACCTGACTAACCACACAAGTCTCTCGTCCAGGTTTATCGCCTATTCGGGTTCCATCCGCAAGGAGATCCGGCCAGGGTGTCGCTCACGGCCCCAAACAATGTGTGCAGGGTTCCCAAGCCCACCATCCGGGTGCCACTTGGTACACCGGGCCACTGTGCCTAGTCTGTCCCAAGCCCACCTGTACGGGGTGCCACTTGGTAGACTACTAACACTACCTACAAACACCAGAAACTAGTTGCAACTCTTGGACAGAGATCAGGTTGATTAATAAGTCGAGAGAGCTTGGAGCGCCCAGAGCCCAATGTGTGGTAGTAACTGTTCATGGATGACAAACACAGAACTCGGTTCTTGAGGACGGCTGCAATGAGACAACCCACCATGTACTCCTACATGGCCTCTCACCGCTACCTTAACCAAATCGTGTTCACACACTTAGCTCTCAACAGTAGGACATGTTCACACACCTTCGATTCATCCCCGATGAATCAGACCTGACTCAACTCTAAGCAATAGCAGGCATGACAAACAAGCATGAATGAGTAGGCACATCAGGGCTCAAACAACTCCTACTCATGCTAGTGGGTTTCATCTATTTACTGTGGCAATGACAGGTCATGCAGAGGATAAGGGGGTTCAACTACCGCAGCAAGTAACAGTTGAATCGTTGTTGTCCTAATGCAGTAAAAGAGAGCAGGAGCGAGAGAGTGGGATTGTATCAGAATGAACAAGGGGGGTTTGCTTGCCTGGCACTTCTGAAGATAGTATAGCTCTTCATCGGTGTCATCGATCTCATCTTCGGTATCACGTCTATCGAGAGGGGACAAATACCGACATCACAGAAGGAAACATAATCAATGCAATGCACAATATGATGCATGATCATGACATGTCAATATGCTGTGGTTTGAGCTAATGCAACTAGCAGCAAGTTAAATAGAGTTGGTTTGAACCCTAGGTTCAAATTCAAACTCCATATGTGATTTCTTAAATGCCATTTAGTTGAATTGTCCTAAACAGTAGTTATAAGTTGTTCTAACATACATGAAAATGGTTCAGATGGATAGATTGGATTTTTCTGATCATTTTTCATATATAAATTATTTAATTTGGAGTTACGGTTGAATTTTTATGAATTTTAGAAGTTTTGGTTATTTTCTGGAATTTCCTGTAAAAGAATAAATCCAGAAAATGAGTTATTGCGTCAGCAGTGCGTCAGGGTGACGTCAGTGGTCAACGGGGCTGGTCCAGGTCAAACTTGACCAGTGGGGTCCACACGTCAGTGTCTCAGGCTGGTTTGAGTGTGTGACAGGTGGGACCAGTGAACGTTGACTTCACCAAAGTCAAAGCTGACACGTTGGGTCCACCCAGATTAGTACTAATCTTAACAGAAAATTAGACTAACCTCATTATCCTTGGGGACCCACATGTCATTGACACAGGTAATAACTAAACATAATTAGCACCTAAACTAATGGTGCCATGTCAGCCACCGGCATTTAGCCGCCGGCGACCAAATCCGCGGCATAGAGAGTCGGGATTTCGCTGTAGGGCCCTATTTGGCGTGCGGGGAGCATCTACGTGAAGCTGGGGGGGCTGCCGCGTTGAGTGGTGGTGGTGTTTGGGCTCGGGGTGGTCGGAAAAGACGCCGGCGACGATGTTGGTGGCTGCCGGAGCTCGGGCGAGCTCGGGGTCGTCGCTAGGAGGCACGGCAGGAGGTGCGGAGTGGTGCTGCGGGCTCCTGGGGACACGACGAGTGCGGTGAAGCGCTCGGTTGCGAGCTTGCGCGGCTGTGGCCACGGCTACGCCATGGCCGGTGGTGAGATGCTCTCGGGCTCGAAGAGGGTGGCGACTACACGGCGCAAACGAGCAAGGGGGAAGAGGGGGTCGAAGGAGAAGCTCACAGGGAGTGCAACGGTGGTCTCGGGAAGCTCGGGGAGGCAACAGAGCGGGCGCACGGTCGCCGGCGATCTCGGTGGACCGAGGTTGAAGAAGACGGCGATAGCGGTGTTCTAGGGCTTCCAGCGTCGCTTGGTTCGGTGCAGAGGACAAGGACATCGAGGCAGAGCTCTCGGGCGCGTCGGTGAGGCGTGGGGTGGCCGGTGGCTGTGGCAGCAGCGAGCGGCGGCGATGAGCGTGCTCGGGCGCGAGAGGGAGAGAGAGCAGAGAGGGGAGAGGCATGGGAGAGAGTGAGAGGGGGCCAGGGGGTGCGTGGCATCTCCGTGGCGCAGGTCAGGACGAGGGAGGGCAAGCAGGAGGTGGCGGGAAGACGTGGCCGCAGTCGCTCGCGTGCGGGCACGCCGCTGCTTCGGGGTGAGGGGGGAAGACGACGGAGGGGCTGTGGTGGTGGGTTGGGCCAATTGGCCAGGCCGCCAGCTGGGCCGGCCAGGTGGGCTGCACGGTTGAGGCCAGGTAAGATTCTCTCTCTCTCTTTTATTGTTTCTGTTTTCTATTATTCTATAGTCTTTAGGGCTTTATTTAAAATACTTAAACAGATCCAAAAATCATGAAACTAATCATGGCTACTGTTTAGAATATATCCAATAGTAAACATTTTAGTTTATGATTATTTGAGCATTTAAAATATTTTATAGTATTTAAATGCCCAAATGAAAATACCATATGATTTAATTCAGAGCCCAAATATGTCATGGAAAAATGTGCAACACCTGTGGTTACTGTTTCCAGCATTTTCCAGAAATGATGAACATTTTTGAAAGCCATTTGGATTCGCTGAAATTATTTTAGTTGAATCTAGTGAATTCCTTTGATGCTAGGGTTTAAGAAATCCCTATTTCAAGTTTTCAAAAGAATTTAAACATGATGCATGGAAGCTAAAGCAAAGACAAGCAAGGCCTGAACTGGGGATGTGACAATATGTATATTATATATTATATTTTTTTATATTGTGTGTGGGTAACTTTAACTTTGAAGATGGTCATTGGATGAGGCGAATTCAATGGTCCAAAGATGGCAAATTTGAGCACTACTGGCCGTTGGATATCATCTAGATTCCACCAGATTTCGCCACATGTATAATCTAGAAGACTCCATGGTTGAACTTAAGCATAATGCACGAACATCAAAACATAAGCACTTCTTCTTTGTTCTAGAATATTCTGTATCAGAATTGCCCAAATGTTTTTCTACATGATTTGCCATTATTTGTTTTTACTTTATGTCTTAGAACGCACAATTCCATGAATCTTAAAATAGATTAGCTTTATTACAAAAACTAGATGATTTTGAATGAAATGAACTATAAGAATTAAACAAACATCTACATCATGCATATATGACTCAAAGCTTACATGCTATAATGTGGTATTTATTCATAATTTGGTTGCCAAATCACATGCGTGCAATGCACGTGTACCTTACTCTAGTCTAAATGGTGTTTGCGTGTGTGTTGTGCATGTTGAGGTGCAAATTGTCTTTTTTTGGGTACACGTTAAGCTTGTTCTCCCAGAAATTCAAGCCGCGCCTTGTTATGCCAAAAATTCAAGCTAGCGTCTCTGTATATCATGCTGCGAAACTCCCGCCTCTTCAACACGCGTCTTGTTAGTCTGAAATATTTAAGATATATCTTTGTCTTGTTGTGATCCAACAACTCCCTCCATCTCAACCGGCGCCTTGCTATTCCGAAATTACAACACGCACGAACACTCCCACCTCCTGTGAAATCCCGACACGTGAAATGCCCATGGTACCCCTGAATCGAAAGAACTGCCTCAAATCGGTGGGGGTACTTTCATAACATACCCCACATTTCGGACAAGCGCGTCTTCCCCACTCCCATCCCATCCGCCCACCCATTCGTACACCGAGGCCGTGAAAACCCGCGATGAAGCCCCACACCCTCCTCCGTCCGCCACCCAGCCGGAGCCTCTTTCCCGACGACGTCGTCCATAGCAACACCTCGATGTCCCTCATCCACCGTACCAGATGAGGATCCCTCGTCGATCTCGTCGTTTCGCCGGTTCAGCCACCCCGTCCTCCACCTCCAAGGAGCCGCCCCGATGTTCCCCTCGTCTTTTGCGCCACCTCCATTCCCACACCACCGTCTTCACCTGCACCACCGAAAGAGCATCATCATCACCATTTCCTTGGATGAAGCTGTGGCCTAATCGGCGCCACCAAAGAGGTTGTACACTAATCGCCGCATTTTCTTCTTGATTTGATCTCACGGTGCTGCCGGCACTCGGTCCCGAGCCGACACGGTGCGGCTCCATCCACGCCGGCGTCACCGGCCAGTTCCTCCACGGTGTCGCTCCCTCGGCGGTGACATCCACATCATTAGGATCTGCTGCTGCTTTAGCTCTCGCTTGCACTGCTGCTCTGCTCTTGCTCACGGTCCCCTGCCTGGTCTGCTCTTGCTATTGCTCTTGCTCGCGCTGCTGCTCTCGCTCTTGCTCTTGCTTGCAATGCTACTCCGATTTAGCTACACTTCAGTCGACTAAATCAACTTTTAGGTCAGTCGATTTTCAGGGGGTGGGGGGATCGCCGGGGTGAAGGAAGAACCAGCCACAGCGGGGAGGGGGGCTCGCCGGAGATGTACCCCACTATCTATCTTAGGGTTCAGGGTGGGGGCGGTGGTCGCTGGCGGTGGTGGGGCGGTGGCGTGGGGATCGCTAGAGAAAAAGCTCGGCACAGGGAGGGGGCCTAGAGGGATGGCCGGGGCGGTGGAGGACCGGCGGTGGGAAGTGTTTTCGGGGTGGGCGGGGCGGCGCACCGCCAGCCGCGGGTGGCGGGGGGCTGCTGTTTGGCCGGTGGTGGCTGGCGACTCAGGGGGGTGGAGGTTGAAGATGAACTGCATGCCCTTGATTTCGTATCCAACGGCTACAAAATCGACTGACCAGAGATGAAAAAGTCAGTCGACTGACGTAGCCTCACCTTGCTAGTGCGTTCAGTTTCAACAGTAAAATTCAGTTTCGACAACAAAATTCAGTTTTGACAGTTAAGTTCAGTTTCGACAGTTAAATTTAGTTTCGACAGTTAAGTTCAGAGATGAGTGGCTGATGTATTTTACATCTAGCACTTTGTGGTTATGTATTTTACTTCATGTATTAGAGATGCTATTAGAATTCCACTCGGGTTAATGTTGTCTCTCTTGTCCTGCTTCAGCCTTAGCGTCGTACAACTCACCGGAGCTGCTCCAACGACGAAACCCTCCATCACAGTGGAGCAGTACCTCGGGCTCCATCTCCAGACGCCTAAGATCTTCTTCCCCTCCTCCGACAGCCAAGTCAGCCGAAGCATCCTCACCGGCCAACCCAATCACGCTGAGATTGACATGGCTTCGCCAAAGAGGTTGTACACTTGTTGCATCTCTTTTTTACTCTACATGTTATTTATATTGTCCACTGAGCACATGTAGTAATGGGAAATACGATTATTTTATCCTACTATATGACAAGCAGTGAGGTACCAGGCAACTTAGCTATCCATGATGGACTCTCTTGAACGCCATCATTATTTATCTCTGCGCGTTTGAGCTGTGCATTTGTCGATGGCCCTGGGAGTTGAGCTAGTAGGGTAGTGGCCTGGGTCCAAAGTAATAGAAGTAGCAGGAAAAACATTTTTTAGTGTAGGCTTTTCCTTGCTCAAGCCTGCCTACTAGAATCGCCAGTGCTTGAAAGGAAAAGTGAATGAAAAACATAGGAATTGGAAAGTTTCCTATGGTACTACTATTCATGAATTTGGTTCAAAGGAATGGAGCAAAGTAAAACTGTAGGATTTGTTCCTTTAGTGTCTCCTTGACAGAAAAAACGTATGAATTTTAATTTTCACTTGTCCTCCTTTTCAAATTCCTATTCATCAAGCACAAGACTAAGAGATAGTAGCATGATACCATTATAACCGTACATTTTCTTGTGGTTTGACTTAATCTCACCATGCTTTTTTCCATCTTGTGATCTTCCAATTGTTGTGAATCAACCACCCAGATTGGCAGAAATCCTGTGTTTTAAAATTCTCTGTTTTGCACGTGCATTCCTATCCTATTCCTGTCTATTTCCTATCCCTGCATTGTTAGAATCCTCAAATTCAAACAAGCCCTTACTCAATTACTTCTGTTACAGATATGTGTTAAAGAAAACCTTGTGTGGTTTGTCCTGCTCCTGCGGCGTTGTGTTCCACCCCAGCTCAGCTGCTCCAACAACGGAAGGGTTCACCACAGTAGGGATCCGCTCTCCAGACAGTCTTTCGCCGCCTCAGATCTTCTTCCCCGCCACCGGCAGCCACGACAACTGCATTACCATCATCAACTGACCAGATGACCTTGAGGACTACACGGGTCCGCAACAGAGGTCACACTATTCCGTGTCTGCTTACGTTATGCATCACTTAATATGATGACATGCTACATTATCATCGTGTTCACCTATTAGACTTCGAGTCAGGTCCAAACTAATGCTGAAACTTGAGTTTTTAAATGGTTGTGGTGTACATATTGGGGCAGCAATCAGTACTATATGTCTACTATCTGGTTAATCTCGGGTATCTACTATGAGTTTCATGTTGGGTGCAAACAAACATTAAAGGAGCCATTATCTGTATTTTTTAACTAAAGCTATTATCTGCCTGCTATCATTGGTTTTGGGTCTATCCATAGTTTGCTACCATCACTCTCGATTTGTGCATGCACTCCTTACATAATCTCACTATGTTTCATTCCTATGCATGCCAGTTATTGTACACAATGGAACTGATCATGTAGAGCAAAAGAGACGAGCCTTGTGTGGCAATAAAATTTCATGCAGACGTCGCTCCATGGTGGGTGCAAAGGAAGCCCCCTGTCGGTGTCAAAACCGGCGGATCTCGGGTAGGGGGTCCCGAATTGTGCGTCTAAGGCTAATGGAAACAGGAGGCGGGGGACACAATGTTTACCTAGGTTCGGGCCCTCTCAATGGAGGTAATACCCTACTTCCTGCTTGACTGATTTTGATGATGTGAGTATTCCAAGAGTTGGTCTACCACGAGATCGTAGAGGTTAAACCCTAGAAGCTAGCCTATGATTCTGATTGTTGTTGTCCTACGGACTAAACCCTTCGGTTTATATAGACACCAGAGGGGGCTAGGGTTACACAGAATCGGTTATAGAGAAGGAGATCTACATATCCGGATTGCCAAGCTTGCCTTCCACGCAAAGGAGAGTCGCACCCGGACACGGGACGAAGTCTTCAATCTTGTATCTTCATAGTCCAACAGTCCGGCCAAAGTACATAGTCCGGCTATACAAGGACCCCCTAATCCAGGACTCCCTCAGTAGCCCCTGAACCAGGCTTCAATGACGATGAGTCCGGCACGCAGATTGTCTTTGGCATTGCAAGGCGGGTTCCTTCTCTGAATACTCCAAGGTAGATTTTGAACACATGAATCGTGTCCGGCTCTGCAAAACAAACTTCACACACCACCGTAGAGAGCATAATATTCCACGAATCTAATCTGCTGACAACTTTTCATAGCATGACATCACGCCGTGGCCCGGGCATTATATGAACCGTGTTTTCCCGGCCTACTACTGCACGTACTGCGAGGCGGTTTCATCGGCACGTCTTGTTGAAGCAGAGATCGTGTCCCCCTTATCACGGGATTCTCATCAATACGGGTGTGGGTAACCCAATCGTGCTTGTTAGTATGACTCCTCGATTTGAGGCAAGTTCCAAGCGACCACGTGGAGGACGCTTGATATTCACCCTCTTTATAAAGGGGCCAAGATCTATCCTTTTCTTTCCATGCTCGATCCTTCCCTTCTCCTACCTCTAGTTCCAACACCCAAGGTTCAGGCTAAGCGCTTCGTACCTCCAACCATGTCCGGATCCAACCTTCAAGGCCGGTGGATGGCCTCCTCTGTCACAGAGGAGGACATCAAGAAGCTTAGGGAGGCTAGGCATCTGACTGCCGAAATCCCCCACAGGCTACCTGCTCAAGGGCAGGTTATTACTACTCCCGAACCCAACGAGAGTGTCGTATTTGTCTCCCACTTCCTCCGAGGGCTGGGCTTTAGTCTTGACCCCTTCGTAAGAGGGCTCATGTTATATTACGGGCTAGATTTCCATGATCTAGCTCCAAATGCCATCCTCCACATCTCGTTGTTTATCGTCGTGTGTGAGGCTTTCCTCCGCATTACCCCAAACTTCGGCTTGTGGCTCAAGACCTTTAATGTGAAGCTGAAGATGATCGACGGGCGACACGCGGAGTGCGGAGGTGCTATAATAAGCAAAGGTGCCGAGGCCCTATGGCCAAAGGGTTCCTTTCCGGAGGTGTCCGACTTATGGCAACGAGAGTGGTTTTACATCCCAGCGCCCCAAGGTACAAAGTGGGCGGCCACCCCAGCCTTTTGCCTGGGCCCTCCGCCCCAACTGGCGTCATGGGTCAACAAAGGGATGGACAGGGGGCCGGCGAATGACGTGCTGATATTGCACATCCGCACCCGAGATCTTCTTAAGAGGGATGTTAGCCTTGTCAAAGTAATTCAGGTAATGCTAGTTCGTCGGGTCCTGCCATGCCAACGTCGATCTCTTCGGATGTGGGAGTTCAACCCGGAAGGACCACGAACTATTCAGCACTTCTTCGGCGTGACGCTCGAAGGGATGTATCGACTATTCTTCGGATCAAAGTGTCCGGACACCATCGAGGATGCAGGCCTAAACTGCCATCGTCCAGATACCCAAGTAACTCCGCAACCGAACATGTTGTCTTTATATTTGTCACAACATTATTCTGAAAAACTACCCTTGGCCAGGACTGGATAAGAAAGGCGGAGAAGGTCAGGTGTTCGGCCTCTCTTCCCGAAGGCTCGCTGGACCCTGTACTAACCAGGATGCTTGAGCGCGCACCTTATCAAGTGCCATCAGGAGAAGATGAAGGGAGGCATAGAGAAGCCGAGAGCGGACTTCATACATTACACATCCAAACCAGGGGAATTAGTGCCTCCGCAAAGGAGGGTGATCAGGGAAGCGAATCTAAAATCCCCTTTCCCCATGGGAAGAAAAGGGTTGCCCTGAAGATTTGGAAGCGGAGGCTTCCAAACAAGGGAAGAAACCTTCACCAGGGGGCCCTGACCCGGAGGGCGTCCATGCCGCACAGATCCCACAAGGTGGCCAGCCATCAACCGAGCCATAAGTGAACAAAGGCACCTTGATAAATATATCTTGTTTTTTCTCTGAGAATCACAACCGAGACATATGTTTTGCAGTCCGGCTCATAGCCCTTCTCAGCAAAGTTCGTCTTCGGGGGATCTTCTTCCAGAGAAGATGGAGAGGAAACGCCTCCCCCTGCTTCCCCGCCTCGCGAGACGGACAACCCTAAGGTGTCTTCGCGGAGGATTTCTCCTGATCCGCAAAGGCCAGCAGGTAATTCTTCGGCCGCCCGAAGTCCGGGGTCCTTGGCTCCTCAGGAGACCAACAGAAAAAGCCCGGGACTATCCGGTGTACAACCGGACACATTGATGGGTCTTTTGGAGCAAGCGGCTACCTCAAAGGCACATCATACCTTGATGGGTACGGTGGTTGAGAGGATTTCATCCGTGAAAATCGGGTTAAATGAAGCTTTTATGAGCCTACTAAGAAGCTTTGAGGTACGCATCCGATATATATTTTTGGTTGTACCGCACACGCTAGGTGTGCTCCGTATAGATAGTAGCCCCTGAGACTCTGGTTGCCGTCCAGAGGCGGCAAACAGAGGATCATAGTCCCAGGTAATGATCGGTGCTGCGTTTATGTGCAGGCAGCTGAAGGTCCGGCGGCTGACCGGACTGCTGATTTTGCCGAATTGAGGCGGCAGCTTGAAGTGGCGGATGCCAACATCAGCTTGTGAACAAGCGGCTTGATGAGGCATAGGGTATGTATATTCTGGTGGTCAGCAAATATTAAGAGGAGCATGATGCTCGTATCTATAATATGCTTTGATTGTAGATGGAGTTGCCGCCGTGGAGACCTTTCGGGTGGAACTTGCCCGAGCCAAGGAACAAGCTAGGAGAAGTGATGGGGCCGCCTTGAAGGCGGCCGAAGAGTTAAAAGAGGAACATGCCCTCATCGCCAGAGCGAAGATAAAATAGCCAGCATGGCTCTTGAGCTGCAAAATGCCGCCAGCCGCTATGAGCTCCTCAAAAGGGAAAGCCAAACAAAAGCGGCTAACTTGAAGAAGGCTTTGGAAGCAGCCAAGGAAACACGCTCTGAAATCAGAGCTGCATGGGAGGAGCTTCGTCAAGCCGGATATATCACGGCTGGGAGGCCCTTTTTATTGCGAACGAAGTTTGGTGATCCGAATTATGCCCCTCTTGATCAATTATGGAGTTCTGCAGACGTGTACTTGGATTTAGCAAAGAGTGTTGCTGATGCGACTGAGTATTTCAAAGATCAAAAAGATCATGAGGTGGAAAATTTGTTCTGGTCGCAGTTCAACGCTCCAAAGCATCCGTTGTTGTTGAATGCGCAAATGGCTGAGTGGGCGGAGCTCCATAGGTTGTCCGGGCTTGCCATGAGGTCTGTCGTGGATCATCTTTGGCCGAAGGAACCAAGTCCAGATAGTTATTTTGGTTTAGTGCAACGATTTCTTCGTGTTGTGTCGCATATCGATGATGTAAAGAGGTCGGCGTGCATAGAGGGTGCGCGGATGGCTCTTGCTCGTGTTAAGACATACTGGGCAGGGATGAAGGCCACCGCTATTGCAACCAGGGGTCCGACCGGAGGCCTGGACTTGCCTGAGCACCATTTGAAGAAGTCCTAGAAGGCGCTCATTTAATAGAGGCTCAGTGCTCGAAGAGTACCATGTTTGAGTGACATGTATCTTGATTGTAAAAACAATGCTATTTTGATTATAAAGGCTGTGTTTGTACTTTTGCCCTAAAGTATTATAGTGCCTCCTGTGCGGCCGTTTATGTATGTATGTATATAACCTGAAAGTTTGCAGTCGTCGGCTTCAGCCCCCACGCATATAATGCGGGGGTGTTCGGTAAAGAACGTAATCACACTTGATCCAACGTCTTGGTCCATCAAGGAGGTGATAGCGCGACGAACAAGGCAATCGGACTATATAGCTTTAACACTTTCACTTAGCCGTAGGAGTTTGACGGTGGGGCTACTATATAGCCCCTGGTACTTCCGCGTTCATCCGAATATGATGCGCGTACGTACATGACCGGAAGACCGGTCCTTCGTTAATGCGGAGGAATCGCGAAGATTCCGCTGAGTCATCGAGTGGTTCACCAGTCTCGCGCGTTATCATGATAGTCAGTTTTCGGCTTTCTCTACTGAGGTGCTCATCCGGATGAACCAGGGCACAATCGCAGTAGTTCTCCCGGTGCCACCTTAGTAGATAGAGCGGAACGTAATGTAGCAAAACACGGGAGCCGAGCAAATCCAACTATTGACCAAAGACATGATTCAGAGCTGATGCATATAAGGCCAAACTCGCGACGCCGAACACTCCCTAAGGTATTCGGACTTTACAACATATGCTGGGCTAAGTAACACCCTCGATAATGAGCCCTGAGTTTCCAGGTATGTGCATTAATATGGCGTGATGAAATGCCAATAACGCCAGTATCCCTCTCGGTTGTGTTAAGTGCCCAGAGGGTGTCAAGTAACAAGAGACATTAAAAAAGGTTTACACAGGGGCTTAATCTAAAAAGAAACCTGTGAGTAGGGCCCTGCTGCACGTCTGCGCCTTTGTCTCCGTTGTGCCGTATCCTGGAAGGCTGTAGCACGATGATCATCTGTAAAAAGGAAAAACCCAGGTAAAAGAGTCTAGTGTAATCGTGTGAAAAGTTGGTTATTCTCAATGAACCATGAAAATGCAATCTATTATTGTATCAATAGGGTCGAGCCGAACTATGGGCCTTTTTACATGTGGGCAGCCCCTAGCACCACCTATTGGGGTATATCCGTCCACCCAAGCTCAGGTTTATCTGGGCTGCTACGACTATTGGTGCACCGGACACATCTAACCGTGTCCGTGGTCTTGATGCCCGATCAGTTATTCTGGTTGGAGAGGTCATTCGGCTGCTAGAGCCGCCTTGTATTCTTCCGCATGTAGAGAATGTTCTGTATTTCCGCTAATTGTGATGATGCCACGTGGACCGGGCATCTTGAGTTTAAGATAAGCATAATGCGGAACTGCATTGAAACGGGCGAAGGCCGTTCTTCCGGGTAGTGCATGGTAGCCGCTTCGGAATGGAGCGATGTCGAAGATTAGTTCTTCGCTTCGGAAGTTGTCGGGTGAACCGAATACAACCTCTAGTACTAGAGAGCCCGTGCAGCGGGCCTCTACGCCTAGTATTACTCCTTTAAAGGTAGTATTGCTTTGGTTGATTCTTGAAGGGTCTATCCCCATCTTGCGGACAGTGTTCTGATATATCAAATTAAGACTACTTCCACCATCCATAAGGACTCAGGTGAGATGGTATCTGTTAATTATTGGGTCGAGCACCAAGGCAGCCGATCCTCTGTGCCGGATACTAGTCAGATGATCCCTGCGATTAAAAGTGATTGGGCAGGCCGACCAAGGGTTGAACTTGGGTGCGATGGGCTCTACAATGTATATGTCTTGGAGTGCGCATTTGCGCCTCCTCTTTGGTATATGAGTTGCGTAAATCATGTTCACTATTTGACCTTTGGTGGAAATTTTTCTGTCCCCCAGTGTTCGGCTGGCGAGGCTCGTCCTCGTCTTTACTTGGCGTCTCCCTCCCCTTGTGTTCGGCGTTTAGTTTGTCGGCCTGCTTGAAGACCTAGGATTCTCTGTTGGTGTTGTTTACAGGTTTTTCAGGGGTGCCATGAATCTGACATAATCTGTCTAGAATCTTGTTTGGATTGGACGGTCCATATCTGCTGCCTTTAAATGGCTTTTTCCGCTGACCGGGTCGAGAGCCCCTGAATCCGGCGTTGACCTCCGTGTTGTTTGTGTTGGATAACGTATTAATTTCAAAAAAAATCCTACGCACACGCAAGATCATGGTGATGCATAGCAACGAGAGGGGAGAGTGTGTCCACGTACCCTCGTACATCGAAAGCGGAAGCGTTAGCACAACGCGGTTGATGTAGTCGTACGTCTTCACGATCCGACCGATCCAAGTACCGAACGTACGGCACCTCCGAGTTCAGCGCACGTTCAGCTCAATGACGTCCCACGAACTCCGATCTAGCAGAGCTTTGCGGGAGAGTTCCGTCAGCACGATGGCGTGATGACGATGATGATGTTCTACCGACACAGGGCTTCGCCTAAGCACCGCTACGATATTATCGTGGTGGAATATGATGGAGGGGGGCACCGCACATGGCTAATAGATCTCAATGATTAATTGTTGTGCCTAGAGGTGCCCCCTGCCCCCGTATATAAAGGAGGGAGAGGAGGGGGCGGCCAAGGAGGAAGAGGCGCGCCCAAGGGGGGCAATCCTACTCCAAGTAGGATTCCCCCTTCTTTTCTAGTCCAAGTAGGAGAGGGGAAGAAAGGGGAGGACAAGGAGAAGGAAGGAGAGGGAGGAAAAGGAGGAAAGGGGGCCTGGCCACCTAGTCCAATTAGGTTTGGGCTAGGGGGGCCACGCGCCCTGCCTCCACTCTCCCACCACTTGGCCGAAGAGGCCCATTACTTCTTCCTCGTATTCCCGTAACTCCCCGGTACCCCGAAAAATACTCGAATCACTCGGAACCTTTCCGAAGTCCGAATATAGTCGTCCAATATATCGATCTTTACGTATCGACCATTTCGAGACTCCTTGTCATGTCCCCGATCTCATCCAGGACTCCGAACTACCTTCGGTACATCAAATCACTTAAACTCATAGTACCGATCGTCACCGAACTTTAAGCGTGCGGACCCTACGGGTTCGAGAACTATGTAGACATGACCGAGACATGTCTCCGGTCAGTAACCAATAGAGGAACCTGTATGCTCATATTGGCTCCTACATATTCTACGAAGATCTTTATCGGTCAAACCGCATAACTACATACGTTGTTCCTTTTGTCATCGGTATGTTACTTGGCCGAGATTCGATCGTCGGTATCTCAATACCTAGTTCAATATCGTCACCGATAAGTCTCTTTAGTCATTACGTAATGCATCATCCCGTAACTAACTCATTAGCTACATTGCTTGCAAGGCTTATAGTGATGTGCATTACCGAGAGGGCCCAGATATACCTCTCCGACAATCGGAGTGACAAATCCTAATCTCGAAATACGCCAACTCAACAAGTACCTTCGGAGACACCTGTAGAGCACCTTTATAATCACCCAGTTACGTTGTGACGTTTGGTAGCACACAAAGTGTTCCTCCGGTAAACGGGAGTTGCATAATCTCATAGTCATAGGAACATGTATAAGTCATTAAGAAAGCAATAGCAACATACTAAATGATCAAGTGCTAAGCTAACGGAATGGGTCAATTCAATCACATCATTCTCCTAATGATGTGATCCCATTAATCAAATGGCAACTCGTGTCTATGGCTAGGAAACTTAACCATCTTCGATTCAACGAGCTAGTCAAGTAGAGGCATACTAGTGACATCATGTTTGTCTATGTATTCACACATGTACTAAGTTTCCGGTTAATACAATTCTAGCATGAATAATAAACATTTATCATGAAATAAGGAAATAAATAATAACTTTATTATTGCCTCTAGGGCATATTTTCTTCAGTCTCCCACTTGCACTAGAGTCAATAATCTAGTTCACATCACCATGTGATTTAACACCAATATTCACATATTGGTGTGATTAATACCCATAGTTCACATCGTCATGTGACCAACACCCAAAGGGTTTACTAGAGTCAATAATTTAGTTCACATCGCTATGTGATTAACACCCAAAGAGTACTAAGGTATGATCATGTTTTGCTCATGAGAGAAGTTTAGTCAACGGGTCTGTCACATTCAGAGTCGTATGTATTTTGCAAATATTCTATGTCTACAATGCTCTGCATGGAGCTACTCTAGCTAATTGCTCACACTTTCAATATGTATCCAGATTGCGACTTAGACTCATCTGGAACTGTGTAAAAGCTTGCACCGATGTAACTCTTTACGACGGGCTCTTTTATCACCTCCATAATCGAGAAATATTTCCTTAGTCCTTACTAAGGATATTCTTGACCGCTGTCTGGTGATCTACTACTAGATCAAAAATTGTACTCTCTTGCCAAACTCAGAGCAAGGTATACAATAGGTCTAGTACACAGCATAACATACTTTATAGAACCTATGACTAAGGCATAGGGAATGACTTTTCATTCGTTTTCTATTTTCTGCCCTGGTCGGGTTTTGAGTCTTACTCAACTTCACACCTTGCAACATAGACAAGAACTCCTTCTTTGATTGTTCCATTTTGAACTACTTCAAAATTTTATCAAGGTATGTGCTCATTGAAAAATCTTATCAAGCGTCTTGATCTATCTCTATAGATCTTGATGCTCAATGTATAAGTAGCTTCACCGAGGTCTTTCTTTGAAAAACTCTTATTCAAGTATCCTTTTATGCTATCTAGAATTTCTATATCATTTCCAATCAACAATATGTCATCTACATATAGTTTTAGAAAAGCTACAGAGCTCCCACTCCCTTTCTTGTAAATACAGGCTTCTCCAAAAGTCTGTATAAAACCATATGCTTTGATCAACGCAACAAAGCATATATTCCAACTCCGAGATGCTTGCACCAGTCCATAGATGGATCGCCGAAGCTTGCACATTTTGTTAGCACTTTTAGGATTGACAAAACCTTCTGGTTGCATCATATACAACTTTTCTTTAATAAATCCATTAAGGAATGCAGTTTTGACATCCATTTGCCAGATTTCATAAAATGTGGCAATTGCTAACATGATTCGGACAGACTTAAGCATCGATACGAGTGAGAAAATCTCATCGTATTCAACACCTTGAACTTGTCGAAAAACTTTTTGCGACAAGTCGAGCTTTGTAGATAGTAACACTACTATCAGCGATTGTCTTCCTCTTGAAGATCCATTTATTTTCTATGGATTGCCGATCATCGGGCAAGTCCACCAAAGTCCACACTTTGTTTTCATACATGGATCCCATCTCAGATTTCATGGCCTTCAAGCCATTCGCAGAATATGGTCTAGTAACATGACTTCTAGAATAGGATTACCGTACCACTCTGGTGCCGACTATACTTTGGAAGACCTACGAGGTTCTGTAGTAACTTAATCTGAAGTTTCATGATCATCATCATTAGCTTCCTCACTAATTGGTGTAGGAATCACTGGAACTGATTTCTGTGATGAACTACTTTCCAATTTAGGAAAAGGTACAATTACCTTATCAAGCTCTCCTTTCCTCCCACTCACTTCTTTCGAGAGAAACTCCATCTCTAGAAAGGGTCCATCTTAGCAACAAATATCTTGCCTTCGGATATGTGATAGAAGGTGTACCCAACAGTTTCCTTTGGGTATTCTATGAAGACGCACTTCTCCGATTTGGGTTTGAGCTTATCAGGTTGAAATTTTTGCACACAAGCATCGCAGCCCCAAACTTTAAGTAACGACAACTTTGGTTTCTTGCCAAACCACAGTTCATAAGGCATCATCTCAACGGATTTTGATGGTGCCCTATTTAAAGTGAATGCATCTGTCTCTAATGCATAACCCCAAAACAATAGTGGTTAATCGGTAAGATACATCATAGATCGCACCATATCCAATAAAGTGCTATTACGACGTTCGGACACACCATTACGCTATGGTGTTCCATGTGGCGTGAGCTGTGAAACTATTCCACATTGTTTTATATGAAGGACAAACTCGTAACTCCAATATTCTCCTCCACGATCAGATCGTAGAAACTTTATTTTCTTGTTACGATGATTCTCCACTTCACTCTGAAATTCTTTGAACTTTTCAAATGTTTCAGACTTGTGCTTCATTAAGTAGATATACTCATATCTGATCAAATCATTTGTGAAGGTCAGAAAATAACGATACCTTCCACGACCATCAACACTTAGTGGACCGCATACATCGGTATGTATTATTTCCAACAAGTCAGTAGCTCGTTCCATTGTTCTGGAGAATGGAGTTTTAGTCATCTTGCCCTAAAGGCACGGTTCACAAGCATCAAATGATTCATAATCAAGTGATTCCAAAAGTCCATCCTTATGGAGTTTCTTCATGCGCTTTACATCGATATGACCCAAACAGCAGTGCCACAAGTAAGTTGCACTATCATTATCAACTTTGCATCTTTTGGCATCAATATTATGAATATGTGTATCACTATGATCGAGATCCAACAAACTATTTTCATTGGGTGTATGACCATCGAAGGTTTTATTCATGTAAACAGAACAACAATTATTCTTTGACTTTAAATGAATAACCGTATTGCAATAAACATGATCAAATCATATTCATGCTCAACGCAAACGCCAAATAACATTTATTTAGGTTTAACACTAATCCCGAAAGTATAGGGAGTGTGCGATGATGATCAAATCAATCTTGGAACCACTTCCAACACACATCGTCACTTCACCCTCAACTAGTCTCTGTTTATTCTGTAACTCCTGTTTCGAGTTACTAATTTTTAGCAACTGAACAAGTATCAAATACCCAGGGGCTACTATAAAGAGTAGTAAGGTACACATCAATAACTTGTATATCAAATATACCCTTGTTCACTTTGCCATCCTACTTATCCACCAAATATTCAGGGTATTTCCGCTTCCAGTGACCATTTTCTTTGTAGTAGAAGCACTCAGTTTCAGGCTTTGGTCCAGCTTTGGGCTTCTTCATGGGAGTGACAACTTGCTTGTCATTCTACTTGAAGTTTCCCTTTCTTTCCCTTTGCCCTTTTCTTGAAACTAGTGATCTTGTCAATCATCAACACTTGATGTTCTTTCTTGATTTCTACCCTCGTTGATTTCGGCATCACGAAGAGCTCGGGAATCGTTTTCGCCATCCCTTGCATACTATAGTTCATCATGAAGTTCTACTAACTTGGTGATGATGACTAGAGAACTCTGTCAATCACTATCTTATCTGGAATATTAACTCCCACTTGATTCAAGCGATTGTAGTACCCAGACAATCTGAGCACATGCTAACTAGTTGAGCAATTCTCCTCCATCTTTTAGCTATAGAACTTGTTGGAGACTTAATATCTCTCAACTTGGGTATTTGCTTGAAATATTAACTTCAACTCCTGGAACATCTCATATGGTCCATGACATTCAAAACATCTTTGAAGTCCCGATTGTATGCCGTAAAGCATGGTGCACTAAACTATCAAGTAGTCATCATATTGAGCTAGCCAAACGTTCATAACGTCTGCGTTTGCTCCTGCAACAGGTCTGTCACCTAGCGGTGCATTAAGGACATAATTCTTCTATGCAGCAATGAGGATAAACCTCAGATCACGGACCCAGTCTGCATCATTGCTACTATCATCTTTCAACTTAGTTTTCTCTAGGAACACATATAAAACATAGGGAAGCAACAACGCGAGCTATTGATCTACAACATTATTTGCAAAATACTACCACGACTAAGTTGATGATAAATTAAAGTTCAATTAATCATATTATTAAGAACTCCCACTTAGATAGACATCCTTCTAATCATCTAAGTGATCACGTGATCCAAATCAACTAAACCATGTCCGATCATCACGTGAGATGGAGTAGTTTTCAATGGTGAACATCATTATGTTGATCATATCTACTATATGATTCACGCTCGACCTTTCGGTCTCAGTGTTCCGAGGCCATATCTGTATATGCTAAGCTCGTCATGTTTAACCTGAGTATTCCGCGTGTGCAACTGTTTTGCACCTGTTGTATTTGAACGTAGAGCCTATCACACCCGATCATCACGTGGTGTCTTGGCACGAAGAACTTTCGCAACGGTGCATACTCAGGGAGAACACTTATACCTTGAAATTTAGTGAGAGATCATCTTATAATGCTATCGTCAATCAAAGCAAAATAAGATGCATAAAGGATAAACATCACATGCAATCAATATAAGTGATATGATATGGCCATCATCATCTTGTGCTTGTGATCTCCATCTCCGAAGCACCGTCATGATCACCACCATTACCGGTGTGACACCTTGATCTCCATCATAGCATGGTTGTCGTCTCGCCAACTATTGCTTCTACGATTATCGCTACCTCTTAGTGATAAAGTAAAGCAATTACAGGGCGATTGCATTGCATACAATAAAGCGACAACCATATGGCTCCTGCTAGTTGCCGATAACTCGGTTACAAAACATGATCATCTCATACAATAAAATTTAGCATCATGTCTTGACCATATCACATCATAACATGCCCTGCAAAAACAAGTTAAACGTCCTCTACTTTGTTGTTGCAAGTTTTACATGGCTGCTACGGGCTGAGCAAGAACCGTTCTTACCTAAGCATCAAAACCACAACGATAGTTCGTCAAGTTAGTGTTGTTTTAACCTTCTCAAGGACCGGGCGTAGCCACACTCGGTTCAACTAAAGTTGGAGAAACTGACACCCGCCGGCAACCTATCTGCAAAGCACGTGGGTAGAACCAGTCTCGCGTAAGCGTACGCGTAATGTTGGTCCGGGCCGCTTCATCCAACAATACCGCTGAACCAAAGTATGACATGCTGGTAAGAAGTATGACTTGTATCGCCCACAACTCACTTGTGTTCTACTCGTGCATAGAACATCTACGCATAAAACCAGGCTTGGATGCCACTGTTGGGTAACATAGTAATTTCAAAAAAAATCCTACGCACACGCAAGATCATGGTGATGCATAGCAACGAGAGGGAAGAGTGTGTCCACGTACCCTCGTCGACCGAAAGCGGAAGCGTTACCACAACGCGTTGATGTAGTCGTACGTCTTCACGATCTGATTGATCCAAGTACCGAACGTACAGCACCTCCGAGCTCAGCACACGTTCAACTCGATGACGTCCCATGAACTTCGATCTAGCAGAGCTTTGCAGGAGAGTTCCGTCAGCACGACGACGTGGTGATGATGATGATGTTCTACCGACACAGGGCTTCGCCTAAGCACCGCTACGATATTATCAAGGTGGAATATGGTGGAGGGGGGCACCGCACACGGCTAATAGATCTCAAGCATCAATTGTTGTGCCTAGAGGCGCCCCCCTGCCCCCGTATATAAAGGAAAGAGAGGAGGAGGGGCGGCCAAGGAGGAGGAGGCGCGCCCAAGGGGGGCAATCCTACTCCAAGTAAGATTCCCCCTTCTTTCCTAGTCCAAGTAGGAGACGGGAAGGAAGGGGAGGAGAAGGAGAAGGAAGGAGAGGGAGGAAAAAGAGGAAAGGGGGCCAGGTCCCCTAGTCCAATTCGGTTTGGGCTAGGGGGCGCGCGCGCCCTGCCTCCTCTCTCCCACCACTTGGCCCAAGAGGCCCATTACTTCTTCCTCGTATTCCTGTAACTCCCCGGTACCCCAAAAAATACTCGAATCACTCGAAACCTTTCCGAAGTCCGAATATAGTCGTCCAATATATCGATCTTTATGTCTCGATCATTTCCAGACTCCTCTTCATGTCCCCGATCTCATCCGGGACTCCGAACTACCTTCGGTACATCAAATCACATAAACTCATAATACCGATCATCATCGAACTTTAAGCATGCGGACCCTACGGGTTCGAGAACTATGTTGACATGACCGAGACAGGTCTCCGGTCAATAACCAATAGCGGAACCTGGATGCTCATATTGGCTCCTACATATTCTACGAAGATCTTTATCGGTCAAACCGCATAACTACATACGTTGTTCCTTTTGTCATCGGTATGTTACTTGCACGAGATTCGATCATTGGTATCTCAATACCTAGTTCAATCTCGTCACCGGTAAGTCTCTTTACTCATTACGTAATGCATCATCCTGTAACTAACTCATTAGCTACATTTCTTGCAAGGCTTATAGTGATGTGCATTACCGAGAGGGCCCAGAGATACCTCTCCGACAATCGAAGTGACAAATCCTAATCTCGAAATACGCCAACTCAACAAGTACCTTCGGAGACACCTGTAGAGCACCACCCAATTATGTTGTGACGTTTGGTAGCACACAAAGTGTTCCCCCGGTAAACGGGAGTTGCATAATCTCATAGTCATAGGAACATGTATAAGTCATGAAGAAAGCAATAGCAACATACTAAATGATCAAGTGCTAAGCTAACGGGCTGACTCTCCGGGTTGTTGGATTATGTGACTTAGATCGTCAGCATCCGAAGGTCGGACATAGGTCCCTTGAAAATTAGCCCTGAAAGCGTCCTCAAGTTCCTCCCAACTTCCAATTGAGTTTTCGGGGAGGCTTTTCAACCAGTGCCGAGCTGGTCCATTCAACTTGAGGGGCAGGTATTTGATGGCGTGGAGATCATCTCCGTGAGCCATGTGGATGTGAAGAATAAAGTCCTCAATCTAGACCGCAGGGTCTATCGTTCCGTCGTATCCCTCTATGTTTACGGGTTTAAATCCCTCTGGAAATTCATGGTCCAGCACCTCATCGGTGAAACGTAGGGGGTGCGCGGCACCCCTGTATTTGGATGTGTCCTGGCATGCCATCGACGGTTATAGTGTCCGGTATTGATTCCGAGCTGGAATTCGATCAGTATAGTCGTTTTGGTGGCCGTGATCCTGCGCCGGAGCATGCTTCCTAGATCCATAGATGGACCTGGCCATACCGGATTTTTTGTCCAAATGATCACGTAAACGTGTGTTGACTTGTGTGCGGCGTCATTAGCCACCCTATCGCGGCCACGGGGTGGTCGGCCCGGGGGATCGGCCGTATTATTTTTCGGCGGAATGGGCTCTATAGCCTTGTCGTCGAATTCGGGCAGCAGCTTGCGCTTTGGGTAGCTCTTTGTGTGGCGATCGCCACCGTATTTTTCTTCAGTGTCAATCACTTTATTCCATCTGTGGTTGAGCGTATCCTGCGCGGCTTTGAGCCTTTGCTTCTGCTTCTTCAAGCTCCTCACGGTGGCGGTAAGCCTTCTATGGAGGTTCTCTTTTTCCAAGTGCCTTTCCGGTATGATGAGTGCATCGTCGTCCGGACTGTTCCCCTCTTCGGAGACAGGTTTATGAGTTTTATCTCCGTCGTCTCTATGATCGGATAGCGGCCCCAGACTATGTTCGCCGTCCCCTGGCTCATCCTGCTCCATCGCTGGGTTCATGGGGTCGTCGTTGCCTTTAAAGTCAACCAGGGTGTTATTCTTTCTTGCGCTGTTATCGCTGCTTTTACTGTGGCGGGGTTTGGAGCGGCGCCGACGTTGTCGCTTTGGTTGCTTCTCAAGGGGATTATCCTCCTTTGCATCCTTCCGTTCCTCGCCGTTGTTTTCTTTGGGTGTGTCCACCATGTATATATCATATGATGAGGTGGTTGTCCAGCGCCCTGTGGGCGGTGGTTCCTGTAATTCTCCTGCATCGTCGTCCATACCGTCGATGTCTTCGGAGTCGAAGTCAAGCATGTCGGTTAAGTCATCGACAGTGGCTATTTAGTGGGTGGTGGGTGGGGAACGAATTTCTTCGTCGTCTGCTTCCCACTCAAGCCGGACATAGTTCGGCCAGGAGTCTCCTGACAGAGAGAGAGACTTTAATGAATTTAGCACGTCGCCTAAGGGCGAGTGCTAAAAGATATCCGCGGAGGTAAAATCTATGATCGGTACCCAATCAGATTCGATAGGCGTGGATGCATCAGTTCGGAGCCTATGGCCGGAGACAAGTCCGAGGGTCCGATGACAAAGATCTCATTCGAGGCGAAGTCTGTGTTCGGCTCTAACGCCGCTGAGTGTGCGGCCTCCGTGGCGGGGTCCATCCACCTGTCCTTGGATGGCATGATCTGCTCTGGATTAACGGTCGGGGCAGCCATAGGTGTGATCTCCCGAACACCGTCCGATGGCAGATCTAAGTCATGCTTGTCGCGAATGTTCGGCGCACCTGACATGGGCTCGAATCCATCAAAGATCAAGTCTCCATGGATGTCGACGGTGTAGTTCAAGCTTCCAAACCTGACCTGATGGCCAGGGGCGTAGCTATCGATCTACTCCAGGTGGCCAAGCGAGTTGGCCCGCAGTACGAAGCCGCCGAATATGAAGATCTGTCCGGGGAGGAAAACCTCACCCTGGACCGTGTCGTTGTAGCTGATTGAAGGAGCCATCAAGCCTTATCGTGATGACACAGTGGAACTCTCAATGAAAGCACCAATGTCGGTGTCAAAACCGGCGATCTCGGGTAGGGGGTCCCGAACTGTGCGTCTAAGGCTAATGGTAACAGGAGGCGGGGGCACAATGTTTACCCAGGTTCGGGCCCTCTCGATGGAGGTAATACCCTACTTCCTGCTTGATTGATCTTGATGATATGAGTATTACAAGAGTTGATCTACCACGAGATCGTAGAGGCTAAACCCTAGAAGCTAGCCTATGATTCTGATTGTTGTTGTCCTACGGACTAAACCTTCGGTTTAGATAGACGCCGGAGGGGGCTAGGGTTACACAGAGTCGGTTACAGAGAAGGAGATCTACATATCCGGATTGCCAAGCTTGCCTTCCACGCAAAGGAGAGTCCCACCCGGACACGGGATGAAGTCTTCAATCTTGTATCTTCATAGTCCAATAGTCCAGCCAAAGTACATAGTCCGACTGTCCGAGGACCCCCTAATCCAGGACTCCCTCACCCCCTCCACCCATTTTGGATCATAATCAAGAGGAAGATAACTGTTCTGAGGGGGATTCAGAAGGATAAGACCACTCCTATTTACCCCATGAGGTGTTCGCTCTAACTTGGCATGCTGATGTTGGTAATATCATGCATATGGTGCCTTGCATTGCTTACTTTATACATTAAAGATGTCATCTGCTTAGTTTAGACATGCTTTGTGTCAATGCCATCTGTTTAGTTTCTTTATCGTATATGTGAATCATGCAATGCCATCTTGTTTAGCCATGCATCATATATGTGAATTTTGCAATGCCACCCTGGTTAGCCAGTCATCTTATATGTGAATTATACATGCCATCATTTTTTTATTACGTGTTAAATTTGTCAAAAAATTTAGTACATTCAATTACTCTTCCTGTGCATCAGCCATTCGGCATGGTCATGGAAAAATCTGGAGTCGAAACAAGGTATTCAGAGCAGACAATGCTATCTGACAAAGCGCATGTCTTGCTGGTTATCGATAGCTCCTCAGAGGAGGATTCTGA
>NC_041383.1:756493811-756527714 GCF_002162155.2 Triticum dicoccoides | reverse complement strand
GTATGGTATCTTGCATTGCTATGTCATTTGCTTAGTTTAGACATGCTTTGTGTGAATGCCACTTGTTTAGTGTCTAATTACCATATATGTGAATTATGCAATGCCATCTTGTTGCAAGACATTATATATGTGAATTATGCAATGTTATCTTGTTGCAAGGCATTATGTATGTGAATTATGCAATGCCATGTTGTTTAGGCAAGCGTCATATATATGAATTATATAATGCCATCCTTTTTTTGTATTTCTCATTGCTTTTGTCGACAATGTTTGTATATTCAACTGCTCTTCATATGCATCAACCATTTGAATTGGTGATGGAGAAATCTGGAGTGAAAACAAGGTCTTCAGAGCAGACAATGCTACCTGCTGAAGCAGATATCTTGCTGGTTACAGATAGCTCTTCAGAGGAGGATTCAGAGGCAGATGACCAGTCCTATTATCCCCCTGAGGTGTATGCTTAAAGTTGGCAGGGTTGTATTACTCATATCATGCATATGTTGTATTGCAATGCTTAGTTTTTACATCATATACACAATATTGAATGCCATCTCCTTAGTTGACACATCATATATGCGATTGCCCTCTGCTCACTTCCTTAGTATATAAATCATATATTTGAATTATGTCATGCCATGATGTTTACATAGACAGCATGTATCTGAATTATGGCATGCCAACCCATTTTCTAAAGACATAATATAGTTATATCATCTCATCCTATTTACATAGTCATCATATTTTAAATTATGTCATTCTATCCGTGAATTATATCATGCCATCATGTTTCCATTGACGGCATGTTATTGATTTATGGCATGCCAACCACTTTAATAGACACATCGTATAGTTATATCATGTCATCCTACTTACATAGTCATCATATTTTGAAGTATGTCATTCTATCCTGTTTAGTTAGCCATCATACATGTGAAATTTTGTCATGCTATCCTGTTTAATTATCCATCATATATGTGAAATTATGTCCTGCTATTCTGTTTGGTTGGACAACATAAATGTGAATTATTTCATGCCATGTTTTCTTCCCTACTATACATTGCACCTGTCTATCTTACAATGTGTGTACATTCAGTTACTTTTCTTGTTTATCAGCCATTTCAATTGGAGGGAGTGATGGCATTATCTTTGGAGTAAAAACATGGTCTTCAAAAAAGATCGTGCTACCTGCCAATGCAGATAGAACCACGGTTGTACTTGCCCAAGAACCAGCCCCACCACACATAACCCGGACTCATGCAGATTGTACCCCTACCAAGTTGGACAGAGAACCAGCTACACCCCTTCTAACCCCAACCCCAGCAAATAGTAACCCAGTTCCCGTTGACACAGCACTGTCTCCACCACAAAGGACCCAAACACGAGCAGTTAGTAAGCCAACTGCAGTGCCCAAAGCATGAGGACCACCACTGCGAACCCCAAGTCAACGCTTAAAGCAGAAGAAGAATTGTTCTCGGTTCAGGTTCCGTAGCTATGGTTCATACTACTTTGCTCTTGCATCACTGTATTTACTCATACCAACTAATTTCAAATTTGAAGGATGCAATTGAAACTCCAATGGTGCAACAGGTATGTTTTAAACCTGTTTCTTTAACGTGTTTGGTTGTTTGCTGTTGTAACTTGCTCTATGTTGATTTCAGTTTCAATTGAATAAACAGTTATGTTCTCATGCCATGCACATTACAAGTGTTGTTATTGCTGTGTAGTTTCCCACACTTATATTCTGTCTATGCTGCTTTGTCTTAAATAGATATGATTCGAACTGTATCTATCTTGATTTGGCAACATAAACTAGAATGATATAGACCAAACAGTGACCATACTACATAGATATATGTTCGTTTCATGTCGTTATCCTGTCCACCTTACTACTGAACTGGTTTACCAAAATGAGTTTCATATACTACATTGTAAACCTGTGATGTGTTTGTTTGTTTCTCTTTTAGAACGCGGATAAAATATTGGAGAAGAGTAGCCCGTTATGCAATGGTAACGGAAGTAATGCAGATAAGGTTCAAGATAGTGAGACATCCCTGTTGGTCTCCGAGAAAGCTGATAAAAACTATATTAAAGACACTGAGACAACCCCAAAGTCCTGTCTTGATGTTGTGTTCGAGTTACTAGCTACTACTGCTGGCACCAGCTCTTCGAACTTGTTGCCTGAATCATTTCGGCTTCTTGAGTCTCAACTTCAAGTTGAAAGACATCGATCATATGTTATGCGACAGGAAGCCGAAGGACTGAGGAAGTCCCTGCAGAATTCAGATGCATACTTTCTGGTGCAACAGCAAGTGCTGGAGGACTTAAGCTCCAAACAAGAGAAAGTTAATAAGCTTGCTAAGCATCTTGCCAGCATTATGGGTACCCAGGATATTGTTTCTTGAGCTCTTCTAAAGTGGTTTCAGTTCTGGACTTGTTTTTCTGCGGTGTTTATCTGCTGCTATGTTCCCTATATTTGCACTGGTGGCGAACTTTGATGCCCATTGGATGTAATATGTGTAATAGTCGTGATAGCCTAGCATAACTTGCTTGCTTATTTATTTCCTTATTGTCCTGTTTATTTCTTTGCTTGTAGTTAGTGCAGTTCTTTTTCCGCGGTTTGCTAGTGGCCACAATAACCTATTTTTTTAAAACTAGGCCACAAGAACCATGGGCTACATATTTACTGTAGTTACCATTTCCCGCCTACGGGTCGTAGAAACAATGGGCCTTATATGGGTCGTAGACACAATGGGCCTTGTACGGGCCGTATCATCAATGGGCCTTGTACGGGCCGTATGATCGGTTGGCCAAACATGGGCCAATAACAGACCGCATTATGACCGTAAACGGGCTAGAGTTGGAATCGTCTGTTCATGGGCCAACCATAACGGGCCGTCGTTAATCGGTCGTATTTGATGACGCTATGAAAACGGCCCAACATATTAACGGGCCACAAACGGGCCGACTGTAACCTCGGGCTGAATTTAGCCCACAAGCAGAAAATGACAGTAATGGGTCGTAAGTAAACGAATGCTGGAAATGAGCCCAAGAATAAATGGGCTCTGAGAAGGCCAAAAGATAACATGGGCTGGAAACGGCCCAACGGAATAACGGGCCGTTAATGGGTATAAAGTGATACACTGTTCATTACGGGCCAGTTTCACCACGGGCCGTTAATGGGTATAAAGTGATACACTTTTCATTGCAGGCCAGTTTCACCACGGGCCGTTAAAGGGCCAAGAGTTACAAAGGGCCTCATATGGGCGGAAAGACGTCATGGGCCATACATGGGCCAGAAGTGAAAATGGGCTGAAATCATATTGGATGGCGCAGATGATGCTACTGGGCCTAATTCGGATAGGGCATAACGGGCCTTGGGTTAGCGGGATGTAAATGGGCTATATGCGAACATGCCATTAACAGGCTTTCCATGGACCGGCCCGCCACCTTTTGACCAAGTCAAACGGGCCGGCCTTTTCATAGGAATGGGCCTCTGTTGGGCCGTGCCACGTGTCGACGTATCATAGGCGCCTTCTTTCCAATGAGTGGATGATATCTATCCCAACGATGAGCCGACACGTGTTTCCTCCAGCCAATGATGATTTTACACGTGGAAAATCCCCATTTGTCCGGGCTGTTAACGGGTTATCGGATCCAAAACCCGACCCGATAGCTTAACGGCGTTCCGTTACGGTGGATGCCACGTGTCGGTCACCCTTGACGAAAGCACTTCTGTGACGCGTGATTTATCGTCATGGAAGTGGACACTTCCGTGATGATAATTTTGGTAATGTCATGGAACACTTCTAGGACAGCACAGGTATGAAAATCTTGATTCTGTCATAAAATCGTCATGGATGTACATGCATAACAGAAAATGCGACCTACTGTGACAAACACGTATCATCACAGAAGTGTATTTTTTTGTAGTGGTATGTTGTCGTTCTCTTAGTGGTGTCATGTGAACGTCGACTACATCACACTTCACCATATTTGGGCCTAAGGGAATGCATTGTGGAGTAGTTATTATATGGTGGGTTGCGAGATTGGCAGAAGCTTAAACCCCAGTTCATGCACTATTCCATAAGGGACCGATTGGATCCAAAAGTTTAATGTTATGGTTAGAATTTATTCTTAATACTTATCTTGTAGTTGCGGATGCTTGCGAGAGGGTTAATCATAAGTAGGAGGTTTGTTCAAGTAAGAACAACACCTAAGCACCGGTCCACCCACATATCAAATTATCAAAGTACCGAACACGAATTAAGCCAACATGATGAAAGTGACTAGATAAAATTCCCGTGTACCCTCAAAAGGATTGGGCTTCCTTGCTGCACTTTTGTTACAACTATTATTACTTGCTCATTACAAATTATCCTGCTACCAAACTACTCCGCTACTTACAATTTTAGCACTTGCAGAAATTACCTTGCTAAAAACCACTCGTCATTTCCTTCTGCTCCTCGTTGGGTTCGACACTCTTACTTATCGAAAAGGGCTACAATTGACCCTATATCCTTGTGGGTCATCAGCAATTTGAAAACTTCGAATACTTCTGTAACTTCAAAAATTCTAAAAATTAGGACAACCTGGGCAATTTGTATATCAATCTTGTGTAAAATTTTCAGATCAAAAGCACGCTTCTGTGAATTATGAAAATTATTTTGCTGGGCACAAAAGTTTTTGTTTTTCAGCAAGATCAAATCAACTATCACCATAAGCCATTCCAAAGGTCTTACTTGGCACAAACACTAATTGAAACACTGAAAGTGCGTTATATCAACTAGAGGGGGGTGAATAGGCGATATTTACAAATCCATCACTGGGGAAATTCTAAGTGAGGAATTTCCTAGGCAACGAAACACTAGCAGAGGAATAAGTACTCAGGTACATGCATAACAGAGAAGTAGTATAGACACCTTGATGAAATGAAACATACACAGAGCACATGAAGCGTGAAAATAGGATAAGCAGGCTGAAGAAAAAGTGACTGAAAAAATAGGATTGAGGAAGGTAGACCAGTTCCAACTGCTGTGACAGTTGTACATCTGGTTGGAGCGGCTAGGTATTTAAACCTGAGGACACATAGTCCTCACCGTATTCTCCTTGAGCTAAAGTCACACAGACCTCGCCCAATCACTCGTGGTAAGTCTTCAGGTGACTTTCAAACCTTCATAGACTCAGTCACTCGGTGATCCACAATTCCTCTTGGACGCTCTAGACCATGACGCCTAACCGTCTGGAGGATGCACAGTCCTCAAAGGTAACAAGCATCGGTTCCACACAGGAACAATTTCTTTAGTGATGCTCAATCACTTTGGGTTGTAGGTGTTTGGGTTTGGGTTTTCCTCACTTGATTATTTTTGCTCAAAGTCGTCGGAGGATGGGATGCTCTCAATGAAAAGTGTCAGTTTCTCCTAGAGCAGCCACCCAGCTAGTGGTTGTATGGGGCGGCTATTTATAGCCTAGGGAGCAGCCCGACATGATAAGACATAAATGCCCTTCAATGATATGACCGTTAGGTGGGTAGGATATTTTGAGACAGCTGGTGCGTATCACAACAACGGTATGAAATTTGAGCTCTCAAATTCCTCACGGCTATCATGTTCCTCATTTTGTAGGCAATCTGTGTTGGGGAACGTAGTAATTTCAAAAAAAAATCCTACGATCACGCAAGATCTATCTCTAGGTGATGCATAGCAATGAGAGGGGAGAGTGTTGTCTACGTACCCTCGTAGACCGAAAGCGGAAGCGTTATGACAACGCGGTTGATGTAGTCGTACGTCTTCACGATCCGACTGATCCTAGTACCGAAGGTACAACACCTCCGCGATCTGCACACGTTCAGCTCAGTGACGTCCCACGAACTCTAGATCTAGCTGAGGTCGAGGGAGAGTTTTGTCAGCACGACGGCGTGGTGATGGTGATGATGAAGTTACCAGCGCACGGCTTCGCCTAAGCACTATGACGATATGACCGAGGTGTGTAACTGTGGAGGGGGGCACCACACACGGCTAAAACAATTGTCAACTTGTGTGTTCTATGGTGCCCCCCTACACCCGTATATAAAGGAGCAAGGGGGAGGTCGGTCGGCTGATATGTCTCCGTCATATCTATAATTTTTGATTGTTCCATGCCAATATTATTCAACTTTCATATACTTTTGGCAACTTTTTATACTATTTTTGGGACTAACATATTGATCCAGTGCCCAGTGCCAATTCCTGTTTGTTGCATGTATTATGTTTCGTAGAAACCCCGTATCAAACGGAGTCCAAATGGGATAAAATGGACGGAGAATATTTTTGGAATATTTGTGATTTTGGGGAAGAAGAATCAACATGAGACGGTGCTCGAGGGGGCCACGGGGCAGGGGGCACGCCCCTGACCCTCGTGGGCACCCCGTAAGGCAGTTGACGCTCTTCTTTTGCAGCAAGAAAGCTAATTTTCGGAGAAAAATCTGGGCGAAGGTTTCAATCCAATCGGAGTTACGGATCTCCGGATATAAAAGAAACGGTGAAGGGGCAAAATCCCGAAACACAGAAACAGAGAGAGACAGAGAGACAGATCCAATATCGGAGGGGCTCTCTCCCCTCCCACGCCATGGGAGCCAAGGACCAGAGGGGAAACCCTTCTCCCATCTAGGGAGAAGGTCAAGGAAGAAGAAGAAGAAGGGGAGCTCTCCCCCCTTGCTTCCGGTGGCACCGGAACGCTGTCGGGGGCCATCATCATCACCGCGATCTACACCAACACCTCTGCCATCTTCACCAACATCTCCATCACCTTCCCCCATCTATATTCAGCGGTCCACTCTCCCGCAACCCGCTATACATTCTACTTGAACATGGTGCTTTATGCTTCATATTATTATCCAATGATGTGTTACCATCCTACGATGTCTGAGTAGATTTTCGTTGTCCTATTGGTGATTCATGAATTGCTATGATTGGTTTAATTTGCTTGTGGTTATGTTACTGTCCTATTGTGCCCTCCGTGTCGCGCAAGCGTGAGGGATTCCCGCTGTAGGGTGTTGCAATATGTTCATGATTCGCTTATGGTGGGTTGCTTGAGTGACAGAAGCATAAACCCGAGTAAGGGGGTTGTGGCGTATGGGATAAAGGGGACTTGATGCTTTAATGCTATGGTTGGGTTTTACCTTAATGATCTTTAGTAGTTGCGGATGCTTGCTAGAGTTCCAATCATAAGTGCATATGATCCAAGAAGATAAAGTATGTTAGCTTATGCCTCTCCCACATAAAACTTGCTATCGGTCTAGTAAAGTAGTCAATTGCTTAGGGACAATTTCACAACTCCTACCACCACTTTTCCACACTCGCTATACTTACTTTATTGCTTCTTTATCTAAACAGCACCTAGTTTATATTTACGTGCTCTTTATTATCTTGCAAACCTATCCGACAACATCTACAAAGTACTTCTAGATTCATACTTGTTCTAGGTAAAGAGAACGCTAAGCGTGTGTAGAGTTGTATCGGTGGTTGATAGAACTTGAGGGAATATTTGTTCTACCTTTAGCTCCTCGTTGGGTTCGACACTCTTACTTATCAAAAGAGGCTACAATTGATCCCCTATACTTGTGGGTTATCAAGACCTTTTTTTGCAACGGTTGTCGGGGAGTCATAGCATGGGGTGAATATTCTTGTGTGTGCTTGTTTGCTTTATCACTAAGTAAATTTCATTTGCTGTTCTAAGTTGTTCTCTATCTTTAGTTATGGATATGGAACACGAAATACCAAAAAAATTAGGTGTACTTGCTACTCATGGAGATGGGGAACCTCCTAAAACCCTCGATGCTCATTATGTGAAAGAAATTATGTACTACTTTGATAATCCTGAGAAAACCCCATTCAATTATGTTATGGGAGACACGTTGGATCAACGTGAATACTTTAGGGATTATCGCTTGACACAAAAAGGGAAACTATTATGGGATCAAATTTATATGTTGCGTTGGTATGCTAGGCAACTATGCTTGATATATGATTATACTTGTTGCTCTAGGATGAATGCTCCACACCTTTCCTTTTCATGCAAATTTAATGATAATGAAACCTTAGCTTCTTATGCTAATGGTATATATGATTACTATGATGTGGAACAAATAGAATAATTCGTTGCTTTTATGGGTGCTTATGAAATTGAATCTTTCTTTAAAACATGTGAAAATCTTGATGATGATGTTTACAGACCTGAAAATTTTGCTATACTTAAATATTTCTATGAGAATTATGAATTCAATTACGATATTGATGCATTTGTCGAGGAAGTCTCCGCTGTCCAAGAAGAGACTAATATTTTGCAGGAGTCTATGGAAGAAGGAATTGATGAAACTGTGGGCTCATTGGATGAAAAAGATGGTGAGGAGAGCGAAGAACAAAAGGAGGAAGAGCGGATTAGCTACCCGTGTCCACCTTCTAATGAGAGTAACTCTTCAACTCATACATTGTTTAATTCTCCTTCATGCTTACCGAAGGATGATTGCTATGATGCTTGCTATGATCCCTTTAATTTGTTTGAAATATCCCTTTTTGATGATGCTTGCTATGCTTGTGGCCAAGATGCTAATATGAATTGTGCTTATGGAAATGAACTTGCTATAGTTCCTTATGTTAAACATGAAATTGTTGCTATTGCACCCACGCATGATGGTCCTATTATCTTTTTGAATTCTCCCAACTACACTATATCGGAGAAGTTTGTGCTTATTAAGGATTATATTGATGGGTTACCTTTTACCATTGCACATGATAATTTTGATGAATTTGATATGCATGTGCTTGCTGCTCATACTTGCAATTATTATGAGAGAGGAACTATATCTCCACCTCTCTATGTTTCCAATATGATAGAATTAAAAGGAACTACTTATACTATGCATTGGCCTTTACTTGGTGTGCATGAATTGTTCTTTTATGACATGCCGATGCATAGGAAGAGAGTTCTACTTCGTCGTTGCATGATATATATTACTTTGTGCTCACTACTAAATTACAAATCATTGTTAATTAAAATTGGCTTTGATATACCTTGGGATCCGGGTGGATCCATTACTTGAGCACTATATGCCTAGCTTAATGGCTTTAAAGAAAGCGCTGCCAGGGAGACAACCCGGAAGTTTTTAGAGAGTCATTTATTTCTGTCGAGTGCTTTTATATAGTCTAAAAACAAAATAAATAAAGAGGGGAACCCAAAACTTTTCAAAAAGGAAAGTGAAAGTGAGAAAGACAAGCATTGTTGAAGTGGGAGAGCTCCTAGAACTTTGGTCATGCTCGGAAACTTTGTGAATCTTAATTACAGAAAATTTTCATCAAAAATAATTATCCCCTTGTACAATTCCATTGTATTATAAAAATAATGTGCTAAGGTTTGTCTTTAGGATGTTTACAATGCTTGTTGGTTTGTACGGTGCAGGACAGAAACTTTAGCTGTAGTGCGAGATTTTACATTTTTTACTGGAATGTCAAATGGTTCTAATTATTTTTTAACTCTCGTGTTGTACACATTTTTCACTTTTCCTAATTTTGGTAGAATTTTTGGGGTACCAGAAGTATGGTGAATGTTCATATTGCTACAGACTATTCTGTTTTTGACAGATTCTGTTTTTGACAGATTCTGTTTTTGATGCATAGTTTACTTGTTTTGATGAAACTATCAATTTTTATCAGTGGGTTAAGCCATGGAAAAGCTATATTACAGTAGACACAATGCCAAAACAAAATATGAATTGGTTTGCAACAGTACCTAGAGTAGTGATTTGCTTTATTATACTAACGGATTTTACCGAGTTTTCTGTTGAAGTTTTGTGTGGATGAAGTGTTTGATCGAGGAGGTCTCGATATGAGGAAAAGGAAGAGAGGCAAGAGCTCAAGCTTGGGGATGCCCAAGGCACCCCAAGTAAATATTCAAGGAGACTCAAGCATCTAAGCTTGGGGATGCCCGGAAGGCATCCCCTCTTTCTTCAACAAGTACCGGTATGTTTTTCGGATCCGTTTCGTTCATGCAATATGTGTAAATCTTGGAGCGTCTTTTGCATTTAGTTTTCACTTTTCTTTTATGCACCATGCTGGTATGAGATAGTCCTTGGTTGATTTATAGAATGCTAATTGCACTTCACTTAAATCTTTTGAGTATGGCTTTATAGAATGCTTCATGTGCTTCACTTATATTATTTGAAGTTTGGATTGCCTGTTTCTCTTCACATAGAAAACCGCCATTTGTAGAATGCTATTTTGCTTCACTTATATTTGTTAGAGAGTGGTCATATCTTTTGTAGAAAGAATTAAACTCTCTTGCTTCACTTATATCTATTTAGAGAGATGACAGGAATTGGTCATTCACATGGTTAGTCATAAAATCCTACATAAACTTGTAGATCACTGAATATGATATGTTTGATTCCTTGCAATAGTTTTGCGATATAAAGATGGTGATATTAGAGTCATTCTAGTGGGTACTTGTCGATTGTAGAAATACTTGTGTTGAAGTTTGTGATTCCCGTAGCATGCACGTATGGTGAACCGTTATGTAACGAAGTTGGAGCATGAGGTATTTATTGATTGTCTTCCTTATGAGTGGCGGTCGGGGACGAGCGATGGTCTTTTCCTACCAATCTATCCCCCTAGGAGCATGCACATAGTACTTTGTTTCGATGACTAATAGATTTTTCAATAAGTATGTGAGTTCTTTATGACTAATGTTGAGTCCATGGATTATACGCACTCTCACCCTTCCATCATTGCTAGCCTCTTCGGTACCGTGCATTGCCCTTTCTCACCTCGAGAGTTGGTGCAAACTTCGCCAGTGCATCCAAACCCCGTGATACGATACGCTCTATCACACATAAGCCTCCTTATATCTTCCTCAAAATAGCCACCATACCTACCTAGCTATCATGGCATTTCCATAGCCATTCCGAGATATATTGCCATGCAACTTCCATCGTCATCATATACATGACTTGAGCATTAATTGTCATATTGCTTTGCATGATTGTAAGATAGCTAGCAGGATGTTTTCATGGCTTGTCCATTTTTTGATATCTTTGCTATGCTAGATCATTGCACATCCCGGTACACCGCCGGAGGCATTCATATAGAGTCATATCTTTGTTCTAGTATCGAGTTGTAATATTGAGTTGTAAGTCAATAAAAGTGTGATGATCATAATTATAGAGCATTGACCCATAAAAAATAAAAAATAAAAAAAGGCCAAAGAAGCCTAAATAAAAAAAGGGGGCCGAAGAAGCCCGCGAAAAAAGAGAGAAAAGGGGCAATGTTACTATCCTTTTACCACACTTGTGCTTCAAAGTAGCACCATGTTCTTCATATAGAGAGTCTCCTATATTGTCACTTTCATATACTAGTGGGAATTTTCATTATAGAACTTGGCTTGTATATTCCAACGATGGGCTTCCTCAAATGCCCTAGGTCTTCATGAGCAAGCAAGTTGGATGCACACCCACTTAGTTTCACTTTGAGCTTTCATACACTTATAGATCTTAGTACATCTGTTGCATGGCAATCCCTACTCCTCGCATTGACATCAATTGATGGGCATCTCCATAGCCCGTTGATTAGCCATGTCGATGTGAGACTTTCTCCTTTTTTGTCTTCTCCACATAACCTCCACCATCATATTCTATTCCACCTATAGTGCTATATCTATGGCTCATGCTCATGTATTGCGTGAAAGTTGAAAAGGTTTGAGAACATCAAAAGTATGAAACAATTGCTTGGCTTGTCATCGGGGTTGTGCATGATTTGAATATTTTGTGTGATGAAGATGGAGCATAGCCAGACTATATGATTTTGTAGGGATAAATTTCTTTGGCTATGTTGTTTTGAAAAGACATGATTGCTTTATTAGTATGCTCGAAGTATTATTGTATTTATGTCAAATGATAGACTATTGATTTGAATCACTCGTGTCTTAATATTCATGCCATGACTAGATATATGATCAAGATTATGGTAGGTAGCATTCCACATCAAAAATTATGTTTTTTATCATTTACCTACTCGAGGACGAGCAGGAATTAAGCTTGGGGATGCTGATACGTCTCCGTCGTATCTATAATTTTTTATTGTTCCATCCAAATATTATTCAACTTTCATATACTTTTGGCAACTTTTTATACTATTTTGGGACTAACATATTGATCCAGTGTCCAGTGCCAGTTCCTGTTTGTTGCATGTTTTATGTTTCACAGAAACCCCATATCAAACAGAGTCCAAATGGGATAAAAACGGACAGAGAATATTTGTGGAATATTTTTGATTTTTGGGAAGAAGAATCAATGTGAGACGGTGCCCGAGGGGGCCACGAGGCAGGGGGCGCGCCCCAGGGGGGCAGGCGCGTCCCTGACCCTCGTGGGCACCCCGTAAGGCGGTTGACCCTCTTCTTTTACCGCAAGAAAGCTAATTTTCGGAGAAAATCTGGGCGAAGGTTTCAATCCAATCGGAGTTACGGATCTCCGGATATAAAAGAAACGGTGAAAGGGCAGAATCCCAGAACGGAGAAACAGAGAGAGACAGAGAGACAGATCCAATCTCGGAGGGGATCTCGCCCCTCCCACGCCATAGGAGCCAAGGACCAGAGGGGAAACCCTTCTCCCATCTAGGGAGAAGGTCAAGGAAGAAGAAGAAGAAGGGGGCTCTCTCCCCCTTGCTTCCGGTGGCGCCGGAACGCTGCCGGGGGCCATCATCATCACCGCGATCTACACCAACACCTCCGCCATCTTCACCAACATCTCCATCACCTTCCCCCATCTATATTCAGCGGTCCACTCTCCCGCAACCCACTATACCCTCTACTTGAACATGGTGCTTTATGCTTCATATTATTATCTAATGATGTGTTGCCATCCTATGATGTCTGAGTAGATTTTTGTTGTCCTATTGGTGAATGATGAATTGCTATGATTGGTTTAATTTGCTTGTAGTTATGTTGCTGTCCTATTGTGCCCTCCGTGTCATGCAAGCATGAGGGATTCCCGCTGTAGGGTGTTGCAATATGTTCATGATTCGCTTATAGTGGGTTGCTTGAGTGAGAGAAGCATAAACCCGAGTAAGGGGGTTGTGGCGTATGGGATAGAGGGGACTTGATGCTTTAATGCTATGGTTGGGTTTTACCTTAATGATCTTTAGTAGTTGCGGATGCTTTCTAGAGTTCCAATCATAAGTGCATATGATCCAAGAAGAGAAAGTATGTTAGCTTATGCCTCTCCCACATAAAACTTGCTATCGGTCTAGTAAAGTAGTCAATTGCTTAGGGACAATTTCACAACTCCTACCACCACTTTTTCACACTCGCTATACTTACTTTATTGCTTCTTTATCTAAACAGCCCCTATTTTATATTTACGTGTTCTTTATTATCTTGCAAACCTATCTGACAACATCTACAAAGTACTACTAGTTTCATACTTGTTCTAGGTAAAGTGAACGCTAAGCGTGCGTAGAGTTGTATCGGTGGTCGATAAAACTTGAGGGATTATTTTTTCTACCTTTAGCTCCTCGTTGGGTTCGACACTCTTACTTATCAAAAGAGGCTGCAATTGATCCCCTATACTTGTGGGTTATCAAGACTGGCCCTCATGGGGTGTGCCCCAAGTAGGATTCCTACTAGGTTTCCAACAAGGGAAGAGAGGGGGGAAGGAGAGGGAAAGAGGGAGAAGGAAAGGGGGGGCACCGCCCCCCTTCCCTTGTCCTATTCGGAATCAACGGGGGGCGTGTGGACAGCCCTCCTGTGGCCCTCTTCTCTCTGCTAAGGCCTATCAAGGCCCACTAGTTCCCCAGGGGCGTCCCGGTAACCTTCTGGCACTCCGGTTTTATCTGAAACTTCTCCGGAACACTTTCGGTGTCCGAATATAGTCGTCCAATATATCAATCTTTATGTCTCGGCCATTTTGAGACTCCTCGTCATGTCCGTGATCACATCCGAGACTCCGAGCAATCTTTGGTACATCATATCAAATAAACTCATAATACCAATCGTCATCGAACGTTAAGCGTGCGGACCCTATGGGTTCGAGAACTATGTAGACATGACCGAGACACGTCTCCAGTCAATAACCAATAGAGGAACCTGGATGCTCATATTGTTTCCTACATATTCTATGAATATCTTTATCGGTCAAACCACATAACAACATACGTTGTTCCCTTTGTCATCGGTATGTTACTTGCCCGAGATTCAATCGTCGGTATCTCAATACCTAGTTCAATCTCGTTACCGGCAAGTCTCTTTACTCGTTCCGTATTACTTCATCCCGCAACTAACTCATTAGTCACAATGCTTGCAAGGCTTATAGTGATGAGTATTATCGAGAGGGCCCAGAGATACCTCTCCGAAACATGGAGTGACAAATCCTAATCTCGATCTATGCCAAACCAACAAACACCTTCAGAGACACCTATAGAGCACCTTTATAATCACCAATTTATGTTGTGACGTTTGGTAGCACACAAAGTGTTCCTCCGGTATTCGGGAGTTGCATAATCTCATAGTCTGAGGAACTTGTATAAGTCATGAAGAAAGCAGTAGCAATGAAACTGACACGATCATAATTCTAAGCTAAAGGATGGGTCATGTCCATCACATCATTCTCCTAATGATGTGATCATGTTCATCAAATGACAACACGTGTCTATGGTTAGGAAACATAACCATCTTTGATTAACGAGCTAGTCAAGTAGAGGCATACTAGGGAATATATGTTTGGTCTATGTATTCACACATGTACTACGTTTCCGGTTAATACAATTCTAGCATGAATAATAAACATTTATCATGAATTAAAGAAATAAATAATAACTTAATTATTGCCTCTACGGCATATTTCCTTTAGTCTCCCACTTGCACTAGAGTCAATAATCTAGATTACATAGTAATGATTCTAACACCCATGGAGCTTTGGTGTTGATCATGTTTTGCTCGTGGAAGAGGCTTAGTCAACGGGTCTGCAACATTCAGATCCGTGTGTATCTTCCAAATCTCTATGTCCCCCTCCGACACTTGATGACGAATGGAATTGAAGTGTCTCTTGATGTGCTTGGTTCTCTTGTGAAATCTAGATTCCTTTGCCAAGGCAATTGCACCAGTATTGTCACAAAAGATTTTCATTGGACCCAATGCACTAGGTATGACACCTTGATCGGATATGAACTCCTTCATCCAAACTCCTTCATTTGCTACTTCCGAAGCAGCAATGTACTCCGCTTCACATGTAGATCCCACCACAACGCTCTGCTTGTAACTGCACCAACTGACAGCTCCTCCATTCAATAAAAATACATATCCAGTTTGCGACTTAGAGTCATCTGGATCAGTGTCAAAGCTTGCATTGATGTAACCGTTTATGACGAGATCTTTTTCACCTCCATAAACGAGAAACATATCCTTAGTCCTTTTCAGGTATTTCAGGATGTTCTTGACCACTGTCCGGTGCTCCACTCTGGGATTACTTTGGTACCTCCCTGCTATGCTTATAGCAAGACATACATCAGGTCTGGTACACAATATTGCATACATGATAGAACCTATGGCTGAAGCATAGGGAATGACTTCCATTTTCTCTCTATCTTCTGCAGTGGTCGGGCATTGAGTTTGACTCAACTTCACACCTTGTAACACAGGCAAGAACCCTTTCTTTGACTGATCCATTTTGAACTTCTTCAAAACTTTATCAAGGTATGTGCTTTGTGAAAGTCCAATTAAGCGTCTTGATCTATCTCTATAGATCTTGATGCCCAATATGTAAGCAGCTTCTCCGAGGTCTTTCATAGAAAAACTCTTATTTAGGTATCCCTTTACGCTATCCAGAAATTCTATATCATTTCCAATCAACAATATGTCATCTACATATAAGATTAGAAATGCTACAGAGCTCCCACTCACTTTCTTGTAAATACAGGCTTCTCCAAAAGTCTGTATAAAACCATATGCTTTTATCACACTATCAAAGCGTTTACTCCAACTCCGAGAGGCTTGGACCAGTCCATAAATGGATCGCTGGAGCTTGCACACTTTGTTAGCACCCTTTGGATCGACAAAACCTTCCGGTTGCATCATATACAACTCTTCTTCTAGAAATCCATTCAGGAATGCAGTTTTGACATCCATTTGCCAAATTTCATAATCATAAAATGCAGCAATTGCTAACATGATTCGGACAGACTTAAGAATCGCTATGGGTGAGAAAGTCTCATCGTAGTCAACTCCTTGAACTTGTCGAAAACCTTTCGCAACAAGTCGAGCTTTATAAACAGTAACATTACCGTCTGCGTCGGTCTTCTTCTTAAAGATCCATTTATTTTCTATGGCATGCCAATCATCGGGCAAGTCCACCAAAGTCCACACTTTGTTCTCATACATGGATCCCATCTCAGATTTCATGGCCTCTAGCCATTTCGCGGAATCTGGGCTCATCATCGCTTCCTCATAGTTCGTAGGTTCATCATGGTCTAGTAACATGACTTCCAGAACATGATTACCGTACCATTCTGGTGCGGATCTTAATCTGGAAGACCTAGGAGGTCGGGTAGTAACTTGATCTGAAGCTTCATGATCATCATCATTAGCTTCCTCACTAATTGGTGTAGGAATCACGGAAACTGATTTCTGTGATGAACTACTTTCCAATAAGGGAGAAGGTACAACTACCTCATCAAGTTCTACTTTTCTCCCACTCACTTCTTTCGAGGGAAACTCCTTCTCTAGAAAAGATCCATTCTGAGCAACATAGACTTTGCCTTCGGATCTGTGATAGAAGGTGTACCCAACAGTTTCCTTTGGGTATCCTATAAAGACGCACTTCTCTGATTTGGGTTCGAGCTTATCAGGTTGAATCTTTTTCACATAAGCATCGCAGCCCCAAACTTTAAGAAACGACAACTTTGTTTCTTGCCAAACCACAGTTCATAAGGCGTCGTCTCAACGGATTTTGATGGTGCCCTATTTAAAGTGAATGCAGTTGTCTCTAAAGCATAACCCTAAAACGATAGAGGTAAATCAGTAAGAGACATCATAGATCGCACCATATCTAATAAAGTACGGTTATGACGTTCGAACACACCATTTCGTTATGGTGTTCTAGGTGGCGTTAATTGTGAAACTATCCCATGTTGTTTCAAATGAAGACCAAACTCGTAACTCGAATATTCTCCTCCACGATCAAATCATAGAAACTTTATTTTCTTGTTATGATGATTTTCCACTTCACTCTGAAATTCTTTGAACTTATCAAATGTTTCAGACTTATGCTTCATTAAGTAGATATAACCATATCTACTCAAATCATCTGTGAAGGTAAGAAAATAACGATACCCACCACGAGCCTCAATACTCATTGGACCGCATACGTCGGTATGTATTATTTCCAACAAGTCAGTAGCTCGTTCCATTGTTCCGGAGAACGGAGTTTTAGTCATCTTTCCCATAAGGCACGGTTCGCAAGCACCAAGTGATTCATAATCAAGTGATTCTAAAAGTCCATCAACATGGAGTTTCTTCATGCGCTTTACACTGATATGACCCAAACGGCAATGCCACAAATAAGTTGCACTATCATTATTAAAGTTCAATCTTTTGGCTTCAACACTATAAATATGTGTATCACTACTATCGAGATTCAACAAAAATAGACCACTCATCAGGGGTGCATGACCATAAAAGATATTACTCATATAAATAGAACAACCATTATTCTCTGATTTAAATGAATAATCATCTCGCATTAAATAAGATCCAGATATAATGTTCATGCTCAATGATGGCACCAAATAACAATTATTCAGGTCTAGAACTAATCCCGATGGTAGATGTAGAGGTAGCGTGCCGACCGCGATCACATCGACTTTGGAACCATTTCGCACGCGCATCGTCACCTCGTCCTTAGCCAATCTTTGCTTAATCCATAGCCCCTGTTTTGAGTTGCAAATATGGGCAACAGAACTAGTATCAAATACCCAGGCGCTACTGAGAGCATTAGTTAAGTACACATCAATAACATATATATCAAATATACCTTTCACTTTGCCATCCTTCTTATCCGTGAAATACTTTGGGCAGTTCCGCTTCCAGTGACCAGTCCCTTTGCTGTATAAGCACTCAGTTTTAGACTTAGGTCCAGACTTGGGTTTCTTATCTTGAGCAGCAACCTTTTTGTCGTTCTTCTTGAAGTTCCCTTTCTTCCCTTTGCCTTTTTTCTTGAAACTAGTGGTCTTATTGACCATCAACACTTGATGCTCCTTTTTGATTTCTACCTCCGCGGCCTTTAGCATCGCAAAGAGCTCGGGAATAGTCTTGTTCATCCCTTGCATATTATAGTTCATCACGAGGCCTTTATAGCTTGGTGGCAGTGATTAAAGAACTCTGTCAATGACACAATCAACTGGAAGATCAACTCCTAGTTGAGCCAAGTGATTATGGTACCCAGACATTTTGAGTATGTGTTCACTGACAGAACTATTCTCCTCCATTTTTCAGCTGTAGAACTTGTTGGAGACTTCATATCTCTCAACTCGGGCATTTTCATGAAATATTAACTTCAACTTTTGGAACATCTCATATGCTCCACGACGTTCAAAACGTCTTTGAACTCCCAATTCTAAGCCGTAAAGCATGGCACACTGAACTATCAAGTAGTCATCAGCTTTGCTCTGCAAGACGTTCTTAACGTCATCAGTAGCATCTGCAGCAGGCCTGGCACCCAACGGTGCTTCCAGGACATAATTCTTCTGTGCAGCAATGAGCATAATCCTCAAGTTACGGACCCAGTCCATGTAGTTGCTGCCATCATCTTTCAACTTAGTTTTCTCTAGGAACGCATTAAAATTCAAAGGAACGGTAGCATGGGCCATTGATCTACAACAACATAGACATGCAAAAAACTAGCAGGTACTAAGTTCGTGATAAATTAAAGTGCAATTAATCATATTACTTAAGAACTCCCACTGAGATAGACATCCATCTAATCATCTAAGTGATCACGTGATCCAAATCAACTAAACCATGTCCGATCATCACGTGAGATGGAGTAGTTTTCAATGGTGAACATCACTATGTTGATCATATCTACTATATGATTCACGCTCGACCTTTCGGTCTTAGTGTTCCGAGGCCATATCTACATATGCTAGGCTCGTCAAGTTTAACCCGAGTATTCTGCATGTGCAAAACTGGCTTACACCCGTTGTATGTGAATGTAGAGCTTATCACACCCGATCATCACGTGGTGTCTCGGCACGACGAACTGTAGCAATGGTGCATACTCAGGGAGAACACTGGTACCTTGAAATTTAGTAAGGGATCATCTTATAATGCTACCGACATTTTAAGCAAAATAAGATGCATAAAGGATAAACATCACATGCCACTAGTGCAGAACCGGGCTATAGCACCAGTTCATAAGGGCCTTTAGTGCCGGTTCTGTAACCGGCACTAAAGGGTGGGGACTAGAGGTCAGGTCCCCCCCCTTTAGTACCGGTTCGGCACAAACCGCCACTAAAGTGCCACCACGTGGCACGAGCCAGGGCCGGGTGCGGGGAGACCTTTAGTACCGGTTGGTAACACCAGCCGGTACTAAATTTTTGGGGGGTTTTGGTTTTATTTTTTATTTTCCTTTAGTTTTGTGTTTTCAATTTAATTTAGAGATTGTTTTTACATTATAATGAGTTGTTAAATCATTAGGTGAAAGTACCATTCAACATTTCTGAGTCTCCGATAATGTATCGGTATCCCCAAATATGTGATCGGAAACTGACCCAACCCGCATCTGAATAGTTCAGCGTACAGGTGGGCCTCGTCTTGAGCCTCGCCAAAGCAAAACAATTCACTTTTATGAAAATTGATCTTTAGACCCCGAGAGTTGGTCGAATGCTGATAAAATCAGTTTCAGATTTCTCACTTTCTCGAGGTCATGATCCATGAAGAGAATTGTATCATCGGCATATTGAAGTATAGAGAGACCACCGTCAACTAGATGATTTACTACCCCACCAATTTGGCCATCAACCTTGGCACGCTCAATCATGACCGCTAGCATATCCGCCACTATATTGAATAGCATGGGCGATACCGAGTCACCTTGTCGCAATCCCTTCTTCGTTTGGAAATAGTGTCCAATGCCATCATTGACATTAATGGCAACACTACCTCCAGAAATGAAGATATGGATCATAGCGCGCCACTCTGCAGAAAATCCTTTCATTTTGAGAGTCTGTTGAAGAAAATGCCACTTGACTTTGTCATAAGCCTTTTCAAAGTCTATTTTGAGTACCACTCCATTTAACTTTTTCGGTGTAATTCATGGACTGTTTCATGAAGGATAATAACTCCATCTAGGATGTGTTTGCCTTGCATAAAAGCTGTCTGTGAAGGCTGAACCACATGTTCAGCAACTGAATTTAGCCTAATAGTTGCAACCTTTGTGAATATTTTAAAACTAACATTAAGGAGGAAAATAGGTCTGTATTGTTGTATCTGTTCAGACTCATTAACCTTACGTAATAAAATAATCTCACAGAAGTTTAAGCGGAACAATTCTAGTTAGCCAGCATGTAGGTCGGTAAAAAAAAGTAGGAGATCCGGTTTGATGACTTCCCAGAATTTCTGATAGAACTCAGCAGGAAAACCATCCGGACCCAGGGCTTTGTTATGCTCCATTAAGAAAACCGCCTTTCTAACTTCCTCCTCGGAGTATGGGGCTGTTAGAAGGTTGTTTTCCTCATCAGAGACCTGAGGGATGTCATCTGTTTGGGTCTCATCCCTCGAGAAGTTTCCTTCCTCTAGGGCTCCGAACAGATTTTTATAATAATTAGTGATATAAGATTTAAGTTGCTCATGCCCCTCAATCACTCCCTCATCCTGTTGTAGGGAATGAATAATTTTCTTCCGATGTCTTCCATTGGCGACTCCTGGAAATATCTAGTATTCGAATCACCTTTCAGGATAAATTGAGAGTTAGAATGTTGGTACCATTTGAGTTCCTCTTCACGCAACATGTTAGCTATCTGTGCATTCGAATGATTCTTGATCTCGATTTCATGCTCAGATAGAGGTATAACCTCTGCCAAAGCTTCTAATTCATCAATGATAGATGAAAGATGAAGCTTCTCCTTTTTGAGGATACCCACCATATGCCTGGCCCAACCACCAAGGAATTTACGTAATGCAGGCATTTTCTTATTCCATCTGTGTATTGGGGTAGGCCCGGCGACTGGTTTCTCCCACACCTCCTGGACCATGTCATGGAAGCCATCCCGAAGCAACCACCCAAGTTCGAACTTGAACTTGCATCTATGTTGGGGTCTTGGCAACCTAGTAGTTAGGAGAATGGGTGCATGGTCTGATATAGCCTCGATACAAGGTAGAGCACGAACAGACACCATAGGAAATTTTGATTTCCAGTCGGTATCCATTAAAACGCGATCTAGTTTCTCATATGTCGGTTCTGGAAGACTGTTCACCCAAGTGAATTGTCTTCCAATCATGGATACCTCTCACAAGTCTAGACTGTCGATGACAGCGTTGAAAAGGAAAGGCCAATGATTATCAAACCTACCGCGGCTTTTCTCATTTGGAAATCGAAGCAAGTTGAAATCCCCACCTAGAAGAATGGGATAGGGATTATATTTCGCCAGATTAACCAATTCACGGAGAAAATCGGCCTTGAACTCATCCTGGGCTGCCCCATACACGGCGACAAGGGTCCATGTGAAGTTGTCGGCCTTGTTGCGAATATGGAGTTTAACGTGAAACTCACCATTCGAACTAGCCAACACATCCATAGTCCCTATATTTACGCCTAGTAAAATGCCCCCAGAACGACCTCTAGGCGGTCGTGAAACCCAAGTAAAGTCCATCCCGCCCGAAAGACGGTTAAGTAGACTCACTGAGAAATCACGTCTCCCCGTTTCAGAGATAGCCAAAAAAACTAAATTGTATTCCCTATTACAATCCGCAATGAATAAATGTTTAGCCAAGTCACAAAGACCTCTGCTATTAAAAAAAATTTCATTCATGAGGAAACAATAGGAGACTTGGAACACTTCGCCCTCTTACTATCTTTTTTTGAACGTGCGGTATTTGATTTACGTCCGGATGTTGTAAGCTCAATCAATGAACTAAGCGTGGGTTCATCTAGACCCACATCCAAAACCGCTCCTACTAAATGAGAGAGTAGCTGACCATCTGATGTGGCATGCAGCTCCTCCTCATAATTATATGAGACATAAGACTTGCTAGAAACACGTGGAGTAACCTTTAATCGGTCATATTCCAAATGTCTCAAAACATCAGCAGAAACAGAAATTTCATTCTCGTTATTTTCTAGACTAACACCCACATTATTCATCTTAGAAATGATGGATGTAGTAGAAAAATATAAAAACGATTTGGATGATGATGAAGTACCTTGGTTATCGAGGTTATGCGCGGCTTTATGCCGCATAGCCTTAGCCAAAGAGTCCTCGTCAGTGTCCGTTCTTCCATTGTCGGCCACCGAATGGCGGCCACTTTAGCGTGTGGGTGTGACCCCCGGAGAAGGATGTCGTGCAAGCACTGCCGCCGAGGGAGGGGGTGAGGGTGGAGTAGCAACCCCCTCCCCGGCAGTCTTGAACGCCGGTATACGCATCACCGCGGCGGAAGATGGCATGTCTGCACATGGGACGATGGAAGTAGTGCGCAAGGACGGGGTGGACACGTCCAGCTGTGCCTGAGACTGAAGATCACCCGCAAACGTGACAGGCTCTGACTGAGACTAAAGAGTAGACGCAGGTGCACCAATGTTTGGCTACCCACCCAACGGAAGCCCTTCACGTCCCAATGCACTAGTAGCATGCATGTCCAACTCCACATGATCTGCATGCCGGTCTGCATGTACCAAAGCCGCTGGATGCTGGCTCCCAAAGGCACGACTGGGCACCCTGTTGTACCTCCGTCGGCCTGCACCTGCTTGGAGATAGCCGCTTCGGCAGCAGCCGTCCTCGATGTCGACGGCTGCTGCAACGCCACGTTAGCAGCTGGCTATACGTGTACTGAAGAAGAGACCAGACGCCCCGCTGAGCCACCGGTGGCCTGCATCGGTTGCATGGCATCCAGCAAGGCTGCCTCGTCCTAAGCCCCTAGTGCATCACGTTGCTGCACAATCCCAACCGACTCCTCCTGAGCTATGGGTTGGGGCACCTCCGGCAGTGCCAACAGTGCACCAGCACTTGGTTGCACGCCCAAGGTCGACTCCTGCTGAGTCAAAATCCGGGTGGCCGCCAACCGCGCCGTTGCCTGCTGTCGCTCCGGAGACTCGCGCGAAGGTCCCAACGTGCCGCTGGTGGCCTGAACTAACGCACGAGTAGTGGACAGTGATGCATCAGTCCGTGTTGGCAATGACGGCTGCGACACTATCGGATCCGCGGAGAGGTAGGCGATGACGAGTCCTGCCGAAACATCCGTGGAGCTGCTTCGAAGCAACCACGCAACATGGAGTAAGCTTGAAGTTTCGCGGCAAGCTCAATGCCTCTCGGTGTCTGTGGTGAGGGGTTGAACGATGTCACCGCCATAATCATAGAACTACCTCCTGGAGCACCATGAGAGACCACGTTTGCGTGAGTAACATTTGTAGGAACAACACTAGATGACGGTATGTTGGATGGGTTCCCGGAGTGTTCAGAGGTGTCCGTGGCATCATCCTTCTCCTTTGCACCGTCATCATCATCTGCATCATCGCCCTTGCGTCTCCAAATGAACGGTACAAAATCTGGATCTGGAACATAGTCTGCTGGTTCCCTCCTGAACCTGAATTCATAGCCCTTGAGTTTAACCAGTACATCTGTAGCAAGGAAAGGCCCAACATCATCCTTATCCTTCTCCAAAATTTGAGTACTCGTCATAGCCACCAAAATACGGACCACCCCACGTCGTCGCAGACTAAAGAGGTCGACATCCAGGGTCTTGCCCATCAAGGTGCCAACAGCCCATAAACCCCAAAAATGGTGCACAGTATGGGGAACTCTGTCAATGTGGAGCCAAATCTGCTGAAGCTCGAGCTTATGCGGGATGTCCCGTGACTTCCATGCGAATACGGTCATTTTAGCATTCACCGACGGCATGTTCATCTGAATGCCATCCACCCTGTCCAAGTCCTCAAAAGACAGAAAACTGACTAGATAGGCGTCTGACCCATGCTAAATAGCTTCCCATTTCCACTGAGTATATACCAGACATCTTCTGGCAATCTGAGTCTCAACCATGCTAGCAGGTAGCATGAGACCGCTAATCTGCACATGAGTGATCGGTGTCTGGGTCGGCGCCAAGTGATCTTTAACCACATTATCTGGCAGCTGGGCAAAGGAAGTCTCCTTCGCACCCACTCCCAAAACAAAAGCCGTGGGCTTTGGGAGTTTAAGAACAGGGTAACACAACGTTGGATGGGCTATCTTGCCTATCTTGTCACAGAAATAGCAATAATGCTGCACCGTGCAATCCTTCGTTGAATGCGTATCAACTGCACACTTCCAACACCGAACCCCTTTCTTAGACTTGGTCTTTGATACAGTAGGATCCACCTGCACATCCGTCATAGAATCTACAGACGATGGGGCAGCTACCCCCTGTGGCATCTGTGGTACCTGTGAATGCATCTGCAACCCGAACTGCTGGTAATGCCCCTGTTGATATGCCTGCATGTGTTGCTGTGGTATCCTTTGAGGCGGAAGTTGCTGTTGGACCGGAGCGTTTTGAGGAGGAAAATGGTAGCCTTGCTGAATAGCACCACCGGTAAACTGTTGTTGTTGCGGCTTCTTCTTCTTTATACGTTTTTGTGCCGGTTGAGCCATAGTCCCACCAGGATGGAATTGCGGGGGAGCGGTCACTCCCGGTGGTGGTGCAGCCCCATACATAGGAACCGACCCTCCGACGACGGTCGGACTGAAAGGTGAGCTGTACTGTCCTGGACCATAAGCAAAGGGTTGGCTCCCTCCATGGATGTAAGGCGGCGCCGGCCCGCACTGCTGCTGCATGGGCGGAGGGCCGTTGAATCCCTGTGACGGAGCCAGAGGGCGAGCTAAAGTGGCAGATGCCCCTGCAACCGGAGGGCCACGAGGAACTGGCCCTCCTGCACCTCGTGTCGAAGGAGGAGGCGCGCCCACCATGGGACGCAGTGGCACCACCACGGCTTCGGCGTAGGATCGAGAGGCCCCGGTAACGACAAGTTGATCAGGAGACAGAGGCGGCGAGTGAGAGGCGGCGTCTACGATCGTTGTTGGTGCGACGGACGTCGGTAGCCCTTCCCATAGAACCCTCATGCGACGCCTCAGGCAGGCCCAAGAAAAAACTTGGCCCAGTTGTGGCACCCCGGCTCAGAGAAAACCGGAATGCCCCGTATTCCAGCCCAGAGATCGAGATGAAGTCTTCTGGAGTATGACACTGCTTAGCATAGAACAAACCAGCTCTTTATTATTATTACATGAATATGAATACAAGGTCTCCGATATTACAATGAATAACATCGGTACGGCAACACTACGCCATCCTCAGTTGCTCTATGCAAGCAGCAGAACAACTCGAAGCAGCGGAACAACGACGACGGTGGCGAACTCCACTCCGCATGGACTCTGGCTGGAACGCTTATCCTAGCTCGCACAAACGGAAACCACGACAAGCAAGCAATCAAATCCTACATGACCTGCAAACTGGCATGGCACGTCAGGTCAGTACATTGAATGTACTTGCAAGCTCACAATAACCAGAAGCATTCAAGACAGACAACAGCATGGCAATTACAGGTTAAACAGGAATTATCATGAGATCATCAGAATAACATGGCATGACCAACATAAACATGATACAGCTAACACAACATGAACATATTAATCCACCAATACCAGCATGCAACATGATGACACTATATGCACCACTTATTCTGCTCGGGCTACCTCGTAACCAACACATGCATCACTTACCAACCTCGGACATCACACGATCATCTCAGGATCAAATCAAGCTTGGTATAAACAATACCGTAACAATCATTAAAGGACCACAAGGAGATTGATCTTTACCCACGACTCTCGCACAACATCACAAATATACAGCAACTCGGTATCCTCGATACCACCGTGATCCTTACGGCGATCACAACCCGACCAACACTTGGCCCCAAACCATGATCCTTACGGCGATCACAACCCGACCAACACTTGGCCCGTGACCCTTACGACAATCACAACCAACATATATCATTGTTATTAAGCACATTATTCTTATTACTGTTGACTCATGGCGTGACCTACTTTCGATCTGGGCCCTTATCCGCGGGCACGGCTATCGATAGATTTAATATACACTCTACAGAGGTTAGTACAGTGTACCCACCACTACGGAACCCATGGCCTCGCACTCCCATTCGGGTGGACCAACGGCGTTCCGACAAAACCGTCCTACTGCCATGACACTCTCCCGGCCACTCCGATTCACTCCCCACTGGCTAAGTCATGGGTGGCCCCGTGTCTACCTCCAGACACAACGACCACCGTCGTGGCCCGTCCCACTCTAGGACACGGATCCAAAAACTAACTCAACAACGGGCACACAAGGCTTATGTCCGCCTACCTGATCGGGGTAGCGCGCGCCCATAACCTTCCCTCGTTGGAGGCACCGGCGAGAGGCACGACAATAGACCCAGTTAGGACCGTCCCATACCGGTAAGTGTGGTTGCACTGGTCAGTATCGATTCAGCGGCACCATGAATCAGGCAACAGTTGTTCAAGTTCAATTTAATCCGGTTAACTTGAATGCAACTATGCTGAGCCATGATAAAATGCATGAACATGATATCAACATAATCATGAGGGTATCACATAACTATCTACCATATCAACAATAAATCATATCCACTGAGCATGGCATACTGACTAGCATGACCATCTCCAACATCAACATGTACTACTAGCAAGCATAAACATATGAAAAGAAAGACTAGCAGGTACAACATGATAACAGAGTACAAGACAACATAGCACAAAAGTGAACATGCAAATCTAAACATCACCGGAACAACGATAACCATCTTTTCAACAAGAAAACTTTTAATAAAGATTCAAGTTGAAAACCATGGCTACTGCATGACTATCATTCAAGTGGGTATTGTGGCTTGCCTGGGGATGAAGAAGGCACCGGGGAGAAGTGCGGTGAAGCCGCGGAAAGATTTGCCGGAAACAGTTCTCTCTCGAAGGGGCTGAATAAGGGCAAAAGCATAATGGTCATTTTCACAGTGTCAAACCATAGTGAAAGCATGACTAACATAACGGGCTCGACGAAACAAAGAAGCGAGCGTTGGATTCACATCATTTGGAGTTACAGATAAAAAGTTGTGAAGGGTTGAAGTCGAGGGACTTTTCTGCAAAAATAACATCACAACCAAGTCCCTAAGTGGATAAGGTAGAAACGGGTTTTCAGAAATACGCTTTCGTAAAGCAAAGACATAATCAGTGGATTACGCCTCCACTTATCCACGTCAGCATACCTGGGTCAAAGCGGGGCCGGGGCTGGGAGGCTGACTGGCGGGGCCCGCAGGGAGGTGGGACCCGCCACTTATCCAAGCTCGCAACGGGGTTAACGCCCGTGTCACTGCCAACGGGGCCCATTGGGTCTCTCTCTATCTCCTCCTCGCTCCTTCCCTTCTTCCTCCCGACGCCGGCTCCAGAACAGAGGAGGCCGCGCGCTCCGGCGAGGAGCCCGGGAGGCACAGGCCACCGTTCAAGGCGCTCCAGCCATCGGGGTGCTCGAGGAGGAACGACGCGTCCAGCCAGGCGGGGTACGGAGGGCGGGGAAGTCAGGGGAGCACAGGCTCTAGGTCGGGGCGGACAGCGGCAATGGCGGGGCTCGGGCGACCTTGGGGAGGACGGAGGAGCCGCGGAGAGGAGGGGTTGGGCGTCGGGGAGGCTCAAGGGGTGTGGTGTAGGGCTCTAGTGGTGCTAGAGTGGAGGGCGAGGGCTCGGCTCGCTCCAATTTAGGAGGGAAGCCGCGGCAGCCATGGAGGCAAAGGGAGGCCAAGAGAGCTCCTGGAGCTTGGGGAAGAGCATGGGCGAATCTAGAGGAGGTTCAGGAGGCCAGTGATGAGCTCAAATGGCTCGGGGAGGGCTTATATATCCGCGGGACGAGGGGGCCGAGCTGGCGTCACCGCAGACACGTGTCCGGCGCCGCGGACCCATGCTCGCGTGCATGAGCTCGGAGGCAAACAACGGGGACGGCACAGGGAAGAGCTCACAGGTAAGAGACGGCCAAGAGAGGGGCAGAGGAAGAGGTTGAGCGCCATTAAAGCTCGGTCGGCCATAGTGCGCCCGTGGGCGTTCGTCGGCGAGCGTTGGTGAGCAAGCGGACGGGGGGGATGGGTCCAGTGGAACGTCGGCGTCGAGGGCTATCTACTGGACATCATCACGAGCGCGAAGCCGACGAGAGGGGGAGGGGGTCCAGCACAAACAGCCTCTGGACGCGCTCATGGCATGCCAAAACGGTGGTCACCACCAGTGCTGGCATGTGTGGGAGGCAAACAGATGGCCAATGTTGTCTAGTGGTAAGTTCCTCCAGGTTAGGTCTCAACTACGGTGGTAGATTGGTGAAAACGTCCACGGTTAAAAGGTTGGTGAGCTTTGAAGTTTACTGCAGTAAACTTACCAGCTCAATGTGGTCAACAGGGATATGCTATGGGCCAAATAAGTTGTCTGGGGTGTTTATCTATCTAAGGACTTTCATCCTGGAGGTCTTGAGGGTACATGGATCAAGATTTACTGAAGTTGCTTAACAACCACATAATCTGGTCAGAAATGAAGATCATGATGATACACTCACATGGTTGATTGGATTGAGCTGAGTTTGAGCAAGGCAGGGTTATTTGATCATATGAAGATGATAAGAAAGGTTTCATACCATTTGGATATACCAAAATGGTACTTCCTTCACAAGCATCTCCTCTAGACAGAAACTTGCAAACATTCTAGAGGGATAATGGCTTAATGAAATATTCCCAAAATGAGTGAAGATATGTTTTATGGGTATAAGAATGATCTGGTAATTTATCAGGATTTTTGAAGCAATATAAAATATACTTGCTTCACAACCTGAAAATATTGCCAGAAACAAAGATTTGCTCCTGTGCTCACATAGATGATTGGATGGGGCTACAAATGGGTGGAAGGGGTTAATATGAGCACATTAAGGAGTGTGCAAAAGCTCAACTCATTTGGATACCCCTAGCTAGGACTTCCTTCACAATGGCTTCTGTTTGACAAAAACTTTGAAACATTGCTGAGGAAGATTGGCTAGGCAAATAAAGTTGAACTTGTGCATGAAGCAATTATTTGGACATATAAACATGCCCAAAAAGGTTGGGAACCACTAGGAAAAATATAAATGACACTTCCTTCACAGAAAACCACACTGGACAAAAATGAAGAATAATTATTGGGCAATTATTTTTGAACATGGCAATGAAAAGTTTTGCCATATTTGATCGAGATATAACCCAAACAATTTATGAGAATTATTTGGGAATTTTTGGAGTGATGGAAATATAGGTTGCTTCACAACCTAGGGCAATTTGAGTTATTCCTTTAATAGAAAAGGAATATTCCCAATAAAAAGAATATTGGGATTTGGGCTAGGATGGAAATGACAGGGTCTAGGGACAGATTTGGGAATGACAAGCCACTCTGGAAGCAAAGAAGAGGGCATCTTCTTCAGTTTCCAGACCACAAAGCCACAGAAAAAGAAAACTCACGCAAAAACCTCGGTAAAACAAAAGAAAAAGAAAGGGCCAAAAATTAGGCTGCCACACCAGTTCCCTTTGCCTAGGCCCGGGATCCGAGGCCGCTCACGTTTGAATTGGCTGAGATCTCATCTCCTGAACATCTGCCCCCGCATCCATCGATCCCGGGCGCATTGACGTTGTTGGTGAGGCAGCCGGATCGGAGGAAGCAGGTTTCATGTTGGCCTTTTCCAGGAACTGGCCGAAGACCAGCATCGGCGTCATCCTGCACGGCGGCAATGGACCACGCCAAGACCCCATCCGCGGTGATCTTGCCAGCCTGAGCCCCGTGGCGACTGCAAAAAAGACTTAGCAGTTGGGAAGGTAAACTGCTGTCTGTGGGTGGAAGATTGGTCCTCATAAATCCAGTACTTAGTAATATGGTACTATATATGATTTCCTTCTTCCAGTAACCAAAAGGAGTTTTACATAGATTGGATTACTTTCGATCAAGATTCTTTTGGCAAGGAGATAGCGAGAGAAAGAAATATCGACTGGCTAAATGGAGTGTGGTTTGCCGTCCCAAAGACCAAGGCGGGTTGGGCATTCATGACCTTGAGGTTAAGAATAGGGCCCTCCTCGGCAAATGGTTGTTTAAATTACTAACGGAAGATGGTGTTTGGCAAACCCTCCTAAGGAGGAAATATGTGGGTTCCAAGGCGGTATCCCAAGTATATTGGAAGCCTGGGGACTCCCACTTTTGGGCAGGTCTAATGGCTACGAAGAAATATTTCTTCCGCTATGGATCCTTCTCGATTAAGGAAGGCTCGGAAATTAGATTCTGGGAGGACAAGTGGCTAGGAAACGCCACACTCCGGGAACAATATCCGACTCTATACAACATTGTGCGCCACAAAGGTGATACTATCGCCACCGTAATGGAATCATTTTCGCCAAATGTGACGTTCAGAAGATACTTAATTGGACCCAGACTCCAATAGTGGATTATCTTGCTCCAACGGTTGTCCACGGTGCAATTGTCACATGGGTCTGATGTATTCCAATGGAACCTCCATGGGAATGGACAATTCTCAGTGGATTCTATGTATAGAGCATTAATCCAGTCCGATGTGCTAGTTGTTAATAACAAGAAGATCTGGAAGATGAAGATACCTCTTAAGAATAAAATCTTTGCATGGTATCTTCGTCGCAGAGTCATTCTTACTAAATATAACCTTATTAAGAGGAATTGGCATGGAAGACCACAATGTGTATTCTGTCACCATGAGGAGACAATAAAACATTTATTCTTCCAATGCAAATTGGCTCATTCTATATGGTCAGTCATCCAAATAGCTTCTGGCTTGTATCATCCCTGTAGTGTTGCTAATGTATTTGGCAACTAGTTACATGGGATTGATCACAGGTTTAGAACTCTTCTCAGGGTGGGAGCGCTTGTCGTTATTTGGTCGCTTTGGCTATGTAGAAACGATAAGGTTTTTAATGATAAAAGTACTTCTCTGTTGCAGGTTATCTACAGATGTACCGGGACTCTTTGTTTATGGTCCTCTCTACAACGTGTGGAGAATCGAGGCCTGTTTACGGAGGTGTGTACACGATTGGAGGCTACGGCGAGGGATACTTTTGTCCAACATGGGCGGCAGCATGATCTAAGGATTGGCCCCCCTCCACATTAGGCGTTATACGGACTCTACATGTTTCCCTGTAATTCGCCTTTTTATTTTTATTTTGTGTGAGAGGATCTTATTTGGCTGTGTGCATCTTAGTTATGCAGAGGCTAGGTGTAATGCTTAAATCTTTTAAGTAATAAAACGCCCCTTTTCGGAAAAAAATTAGGTGGAAGTATCGCAGATTAGTTTCAACTGGATGCATGCATGGATCCTAGCTAAGTGATCAAAGTATATATGCCATATCCATATTACTTGATCACTTATATAGGTGAGCCAGTAATATGGATATGGCATATACTTGATCACTTAGCTAGCTAGGATCCATCCAGTTGAAACTAATATGCGGTTTCTTTCATAAATGATATAATAACTCATCATCATCATATTAATATGAAAACTATTGCATCATATATATCATCACCAACAAGTTAACGGTATATATACTAGCTAGATAAAAATCATTATAGTCGTCATTACCACTATTTAATCATCATAGTCATTACCGCTATCTAATCACCACCAATACTAGCTTAAAGAAGAAACATTCACTTGTACCAGAAGGAAAGATATCATTGAGTTCAACATGATCACTCTTTGAGATTAAGTTGAGGACGAAGAACATGGACATGAGCGGACAAGTACTAAGAGCATGCTAATCACTCATGCTGCTCTCTCTTAGGTAAAATAGCATAGAACATGTATAGCTCTCTTGATTCATCATATTGGAGCATGCAGATGAACCTGTCTCCTAATCGTGGGATGCGCTTCTGATTGCTGCCCCCTAGTACTTCTTTGCGGTCGTGGACAATTTTGCTCCAGTCTTTCACTATTAAGCATCCTCGCTATTAGAAATCATGAATGCACTAAAGTGCATTGTAGGAAGTATTGGTCGTAAGCTAATTATTCTCATGCGACCTTTAGTCTCGATCCACTGAGGCACAACATTCATCGGGAGTCCCTGTTGAAGAACATCGTATAGTAACATACTTAGTAATGAAGTTTAGCTTAAAAAATAATGTATGCAAAAGATGCACTGAGGAAAATAGTGAAAATCTTACCATCTTTCCTAAATAGATGTGACCGTAGTTCAATACGATCACTATTGGTCGCATGTTTTGAGTACTAAGATTTTCAAATTCAGGAAAACAATTTCTCTTGACAACATCAAGATCCTCAAGCCATGAAACATAATGACTTATCTCCTCGCAGTTTAGTTCAGCCCTGGGACAGTGGACGGTCCTGTCTACCAAGCGCTGGACATGTTTGCTTGAATGAAAATAAGTTGTCAATAGAAATTAGTTGTCAACTATTTTTGAAAAAACAATATTGAAGACATAAATATGGTTGAGAAACTCACATAATGGTAGAACTGGAGGCGTCTGCACATCGACCCAAATGTCTCTATTACCTTCAATATCATCTTCGGGATGAATATCAAAGGTGATAAACATATCAGGCTCAAATGCATAATCCTTGCATAGTGCTTGCCAAGTTTTGCATTCAAAATGGGTGTAGGTGTCTTGATTGTATAATTTGATGTTGAAGGTATAACCATGCTCGGTCTTCAAGTAAACTCTCTTTACCTCCATAGTTTTGTTAGGACTGAAACCTATCTTATCCAAGACAAAAATTCTTGCATGGCAGGGGATACGCTAGTAGAATAGTGAAAATTTAAAATAATAAGTTGAAGCAAATGAAGCATATATAAGTCATGCTTAATTACGGGAAAAGACTTGTCGTTGTGACTTACTGTATCCACTTTGAAGGTCTCATCCAGCTTGATGCTGAAGCACCTATCATCAACTAGGAAATTTTTGTCGCACATGCCGCGTTAGTCTTCGCAGTCTTCGCACATAATGAAATCGTTTTCATCGTCAGACGACATTTCCTATGTTCATAGGTGAAACATTAAAAACTTATTAGTTATATTAATTCAACTAATTAAACTAGTTCTATTAATTCAACTAGCTAGTTCAACTAATTAATTCAACTAAGCACTTACTAAAAATATACTTAAATAAAGTAGCTCCTAATTCAACTAATTCAGCTAACTAGTTCAACTAAATCAACTAATTCAACTAAACTAGTTATATTAATTTTCTTACTAAAAATAAAGTAGCTAGTTCTATATACTAAATTTTTAATTAGATGATCAAATCTATCATATACCTAAATTTAATATATATTAATTCATCTAACATTAATATAAATTCATCTATAACTAAAAGTATAAAAAACTAACTCATCTAACATTATCTAATTCATATATAATCTAACATTTATATAATCTAACATTTTGACATTAAACATTTGTGTGTGTGTGTGTGTTTGTGTGTGTTTGTGTGTGTGCGTGTGTGCATGTGCACAGGAGGCCACCGGCGAGCAGCAGGGGGCCGACCGGGGCGCGCAATCGATCTTACAGCGGGGAGGGGGCGGCGACGACGGCGACAGGGG
>NC_041383.1:756418847-756493052 GCF_002162155.2 Triticum dicoccoides | reverse complement strand
GGGGGCGGCGCACGGACGGCGGCAGCGACAACGGTGACGGGGGCGCTGAGGGGGGCAGCGACGACGGCGATGGGGGCGGTGACGGGGGCGGCGCGGGGACTGGCGCGACGAAGATGAAGATGATAACTGAAATTTTCGAAGTGCTGCTTATACAGGGGAAGCCTTTAGTACCGGTTGGAGACATGAACCGGTACTAAATGTTAAATTTGGCCAGGCCAAGCGGCGGGAAGCGACCCCTTTTAGTACCGGTTCATGGCTCGAAGCGGTACTAAAGACCCGCCCTTTAGTACCAGTTGGAGCCACGAACCGGTACTAAAGGGGGTGCGCTCCCGTTCCGCGGTGCTCATTGTTTAGTCCCACCTCGCCGACCGAAGGGCAGCCGCACTGGTTTATAAACCCAGCCGTGGCTGCTCCTTCGAGCTCCTATCTAATGCAGGCCTCTGGGCCTAACTTTGCCGCGCGGCCCTGTGAGCCTGCTGGGCCTTATGGGCCTGCATAAGCACGCCCAAGGCCGAGCAGGCCCACTGGGCAGCGCAGAAATAATTTTTTTTCATATAGTTTTTTTCTTTTGTGGTTTATATATCAAAAATAGCAAATTATGTCAGAAAGGGTTGAAAGTTGATGACGTGAATTTGAATTGTGCATCTGAACGCAAAAAAAGTCCGGCGTTGTAATAAGTTATTAAAATACTGAATAGCCGGTGTAACAGATGAGTTTTCGTCCGAAACTCTGATACTTCGTAAGAGATTGTCCAGTTTGTACACGAAGTGCATCCAGTTTTTGCCATAACCCTCTCTACTTTTTTGCACATGCTATGCGGGTGAAATGATGATACCTTGCCAAGTTTCAACCTTTTCAGAGTTCATTTTGTAGCGCTTTTCAATTTCACGGTGATTTAGCTCTGAAAACGAATCAGTAAATGCATCAAAAATAGCAAATTATGTCAAAAAGGGTTGAAAGTTGATGACATGGATTTGAATTGTGCATCTGAACGCAAAAAAGTCTGGAGTTGTAATAAGTTATTAAAATATTGAATAGCCGGTGTAACAGATTAGTTTTCGTCTGAAACCCTGATACTTCTAAAGAGATTGTCCAGTTCGAACCGGCTCTTGTGTAAAGATGTAAAAATATACATAAAAATACATTGATCAGTACCGCCTTTTGGCCAAAACGCGCTACTGCTACAGAGAAATACATCAAAAATACATTGATCGTCAATGATCTTTTTGTGTACAAATCTGAATTGTCAGTATGCGTCCTCTCCGGTTTAGAAACCGAAGAAGACTCATATTGTGGCCACAAATTCTACACATAGAGTTCAATGAAGACCAAGTGGTTGTGATAGTTTGAGAAGTAACATATTTAAGGTGGTAAAAACTCTGTTAGTGGAGCGAGGTGGGACTAAAAACCCGCTATCAACTAGGAACCTCTAGTACCGGTTTGTGGCACGAACCGGTACTAAAGGTGCTGGTGGGCCCCCAGCCTGACCACAGCCTGCAACAGCCACTTTAGTACCGGTTCATGGCTCGAACCGGTACTAAAGGGTCGCCACGAACCTGTACTAATGATCTCCGCCCACCTAGCCGTTTGGACCGGCACTAATGATCACATTATGTTGGTTTTGTTACAAACCGGGACTAATGTGCTTCACATTAGACCCTTTTTCTACTAGTGTGCAATCAAAATATGTGACATGATATGGCCATCATCATCTTGTGCTCATGATCTCCATCATCGAAGCATCGCCATGATCTCCAACATCATCGGCGCGACACCTTGATCTCCATCGTAGCATCGTTGTCGTCTCGCCAACTATTGTTACTACAACTATCGCTACCTGTCATGGAAATATCACGTCAGATGTCCTCGTGAAAGGACTTAGTCATGGAGCCATCGCAACGGGTTAGCTTAAAGAGGTTAAACTGGACAAAGGACACGAGGGTTTTTATACTAGTTCGTCCCCTTCGATGAAGGTAAAGGCCTACGTCTAGTTGTGTGGGATTATTGGGGTCTCGATAACCAGGGAGCTAAACACGCTATGCCTGGCTGTCGAGTTGTTGTTTCTTGTCCCTGAACCGCCGTCGGGTCGTCCCCTTATATACACAGGTTGACGCCCGGCCGGTTTATAGAGTCCCGAGGCCGGCTCATACAAGTGTCTGGCTCGGTCTCTCCTTTCCTATCTTACAATACAAGTTACATAACTATGACGGTTTACCACTATGGGCCCTAATCCGCCTCTTGGGCTCCGGGCCTCTAAGCTTCATTAGTAGAGCGCCATCTTCTGGGTCTTCATGGGCTTCAATAGGGTTGAGTGTGAACCGGCCCCTCCTGGGCGGTTTATGCTCAGTAGTTATATCCCCAACATTAGGCCCCAGATTGATTTGAACCTGTTCATGTCAATCTTCAGTACCTAGAAAATTCATGTGAACATCTTCTTACACTTTTTGTAAACCGCCATGATGTCTTCTCCTGTAAACTTTGTTAAACCGCCATGACATCATCCTCTGGACACAGCAACAGTTCATCATGACATCATCTCCATATAAAAAGATTAAAAAGATTCTCTTCATTAATGGTATCCCGAAGATCGAGGTGACAGGCGCGCCCTCTTTGCTGCTTTAGGCTCCTCGATTCTTGCGCCTGCCACTTATCCCTTTCTCCTTATAAATAAAGACGGCGGGTCTTTTCATTCTCTCCCCTTGCCTCTTCTTCTTCCTCTCGCGAACCCCTACCGCTTGATCTCCGCCGCCACCACCGAGCGCACCGTCATCTTCGTCCCCGGCCGCTGCATCACCCTGAATCGAACCAGAGCTCACGACATCCCTCTGCAGTAGATCTGTACTGGTAAGTTTTCCCTTTCCACATCTTTAGATCTATGCTAGGGTTAGCGAGTTCAACTGTACAGTTCCTCATTCATCTCAGCTCTTCATATTTGCTTCTGTCGTGGTTTCTTTGATCCAACAGTAGTGTAGATCTCGTGTGGTAGTTGCTCCACATCCATTTTCAGCACTAGTAGATCTTCCTTCTTCGTAAAAAATCATCAGTAGAACGCTCAAACTTCTCTGTTCTGCTTAACGACATTATAGGTCGCAGAAATTTTCCTTTACTGAAGTATGATAGATCCAAAATAATTTCATCATTGTGTGAAACCTGTTTTCTGCAACACTTAGTGAATTTTATCTCTATTGCTTCCTTCATAGGCGGTTTAACTTGTAGAAAATCATAATCCGCCCAGTACCATTAGCCCGCACTTAAACCGCCATTTAACTTGAGTAGCAATAGTCGGTTTAACATGCATAATTTCCCGGTTTAACTCTGGTTGGTATACATCAACTTTGAATCATAAACCGTCCTTTGTGCTTTATTTTCAGTTTGCTTTCCAATATGGCAAAGCAATTCGCCGCATGCAACTGGGTTCCGTCCCGGATCACTGAAACGCAGCTTAACGGGTATGTCTTGACCGACGCTTTAGCCAAGAAAGATGGTCTCCATTGGCGAGTTCCTGGCCCTGAATGTCCTCCAACACCTCAAGCTGGGGAAGTGATTGTGTTCATGCAGCATCTGGACCGGGGTTTTAGCCCGCCCGGTTCAAAGTTTTTCCGGGATGTGCTCGCTAGCTTTCAACTCCATCCTCAAGATATCGGACCAAACTCTGTGTCCAACATATGCAACTTTCAAGTATTCTGCGAAGTTTATCTTTAAGAGGAGCCAACTGTGGAGCTTTTCAGAGACTTTTTCCACTTAAACCGCCGGACCGAATTCTCTGACGGTCCCAACACTGAGCTTGGCGGCGTATCAATTTAGAAAAGGAAAGAAGTTGACTTCCCTCATGCAAAACACCACAGCCATCCAAAGGACTGGAATAATACCTGGTTTTACTGTCTGAACACTGCACCTGCTGATGAAAACCCTCTGCCGGGTTACCGTGCGTAGCGGCTTAGCAATAATCATCCACTTCCTCCACGGCTCACTGCTAAAGAGCAGCAAGCTTATTCACCGCAAATCATTAAGCTCTAGGCCCTCCTAGCGAACGGTTTAACTCGCATTGACCTTGTTCGATGCTGGGTTTCATGGGGTATCCTTCCCTTAAGCCGCCGCTCCAGTTTGATGTATGAATATACCGGAGACGTAAAAGACCCTCTGCGGTCCAATGAGATAGAAAAGACTGACGAGGAAGTTACTGAAGCCGTGAAGAAAATGTTGGATGAACCGATCGCTCAGTGCAGCAAGACCAGATTGGCTCCTTTCTGTACTTCCAACAAACCGCCATCAGTAAGATTTTTATCCTTTTCCACCCTTATTGAACCGTTTCCGCTTTAACTTTAATCTGATAACCTTTTGTTTGTTTTTTACAGGCCAACAACTCTTTCTGGAAGAAAAAGCCTTCAGATAAACCGGTGAGAACTCAACGCCCAAAGAGTAAAGTTGTAAAGAAGGCGGGCAAGAAGAAAACTGGCGAGTCCTCTGATCCACCTGAGGATGTCAATGAATCGGAAAACGGGGTAGAACTTGACTCCCTTGGCTCATTTTTCATACATCTTATTGACAGTGATTATTACCAGGATGATGCGGAAGCCAGTCGTGTGGACCATGTTGAGGTAATCATCCTTTCTTCCGATTCAGAACATGTGCCGGTTCAAAGACTTTGCCGTACAGTTCGGAAAGTAAAATATTCTTACCCTCTTGCTCATTTGGATCCACAATTTTCTTTGAAGACACAGCAACGTGAAGGTCGTCGCACAACCCGACACAGCGGCCAACAGGTCACTTCTTCCGGTTTACCAGATACACCAAACCGGAAACGTCGTCCAGAGGTTTCTTGTTCTCCCGAAAGTCTTTATCCCTTGAAGGATTGCTTCCGTGACCCTCTTAATCCGTCTGACTCGAATTACCAGGTGTCTTCCAACTCTTCATCTGGCGGTTCATCCACCACTCAGATGACTCCCCTCAAGACCGTCCCTGGGTAAGGATACTTTTTTTAATCTTGTCCTCTTGCACCGGTTTACCAACTGACCTCTTATTTGAATATCACAGTGCCAAAGCTCGTTTAAGCAAAAAACCAAAGACCACTGTCCCTACTGAAGAAGTTGAACCAGATAGAATTTCAGAGGGCGCTGACAAAGAAGCTGATATTGCCATTGATGATCCTGTACCTCAAAGTCAGGATACATATGTTGAAGCGCCAGAAGTCAATCCGTCTAGTCCGCATGCTGATCCTCCAAACCCAGCCAAGGGCGACGACGTGTCAAGCTCGGCCAGGGACACTGTCAATCCGCTAACCCCCTCAAAGGGTGGCGATGATGATGTAATTATCACTGGTCATGGTTTCACTGCCCCTGGCAACCCAGTTGTTTTGTCAAAGCATACTGCTAAGGAGGAATTTGCAGCTATGGGCAAGGGGAAAGGGAAGACAGACTTGTCCAGCTTTGTTGATCTTAGCGCCGAGGAGCTTCATTCTGGATTCTTAAACCGCCTCTTCACAAGCCGGGATTATGAGGCTGGTTTGGTGAATTTAATGAAAGAGCGCTATGAGGTAATCTTCAAAACACTTCAAATTAGCTTGCAGTGTATATCCACTCCATAGTAGCCCCCAAGGGCCGGTTTATCTCTTGTAGACAAACCGGATCTTCTGATATTAAGAATACTTCAACGGAGTAGCCCCCAAGGGCCGGTTTACCTTAGCAAGATGAACCGGGACTTTCTGTTAACCCTTTGCCTTTATCAACTGCCTTCAGCGTGAATGTAACTGATCAATTAGGCATTAGCCCCCAAGTGCCAAGTTGAAAACTTGTATTGAACCTTGGGACTTTAAAATATCCGGTTTAAGAAGCAATCCGCATTAGCCCCCAAGTGCCAAGTGTATTACTTGTTATACATTTGGGACTTTAAGAGATATTAACTGCATTATCATCTGACTTTGCAGACTGATATAAAGACCAAGGAGTCTCAAATCGCCGATCTTCGAGAAAACATCAAGTCCCAGCAAGAAGAGACCTCTAAAGCCAAAGAGGAGCTAAAGGGCGCTTTGACTGCCATGGAACAATTGAAGGATGGCTTTAAAACTGACCGCACCAACTGGGAAACTGAAAGGGATGTTTTGTTGAAGCGGGCTGAAGACGCCGAAGCAGCCCTTAAACCAGTGGATGAAGAGCTGACAGGTCTGAAACATCAAGTGAATGCCATGACAGCTACAGTTTTTGGTAAGTACTTTATAATAACCTGTTCTGAAGTACTTTCAACTCTGTCGGTTTAACATTAAGTTCTTAAACCGTCGTAGGAAATCGCCTTGCTCATCTTGGAGCGGATATGCGGATAAAGTTGAAGGCGGCTTACACGTTGTTTGAGCAACTGTATACCGGTGCACAATGAGTCATCTCTGCAGCTTCATATAACAAACCGGCACCCACCTTGATCAAGGATACCTTGGCCAGGCTCTCAATGACTTCTGCTCAGATAGAGGAGGTGAAGCGATCAGCTGCTAGAGTGGGCGCTTTGCCAGTGCTGACTCGTGCCAAATCATGGATAGCTGACCTGGATCCAGTTGATATCGCCAAGGGCTATCCGGATGAACAAGAAAACGGATCAACATTCGATAATGGCGCCCTGACCAAGGAGATGCGCCCGGTAACAAGCCAGTTGGCTGACGAGGTGAATTTGACTTCGCATCGGTCCTTCTATGATGCCAACAACCATCAAGTTGACACTACTGTAGAGGAAGTACAGAATCTTATTCCGCCAATTCGTAAGCACACTTATGCTCCTAACATTGAACCGTCAAATCTTATAAGTGAAGAGGATGTCTTTCAAGCGTTAACCCGGATTGACTGGACAACCGTTGACTTCCAGCCACTGGGTGGAGAGGAGGAGGTTGAACCGACGCTTGAAGATCCATCAACATCACGTCAAGCCGGCGATGAATCTTGATCCGGCAATCTAGTTATTGTCACAGACTTTGTTCTGTAAAAACAATCATTATTTTGGGCCTCAAAGCGCCTTGTAATAGGCTAGTTAAAATACTTTGATCTTTGGCGCTGATGCATGACTTTGTTGATCCACCATGATATTTGTTGTGTTTGATTATACTTTGATAATTTCATGTGATTCTGATGTCTGCATAGAAAAATTGTCCGGGCGGTTTACCGCCGGACGGGTCATAATGCCCAAGACAAAGCCTGGTTGATTACCAAGGCTGAATAATTAAAAATATGAAAATAAATCATACCTATGATATGAAATCACTTAGTTGGTTTACCAACTTCAATTATAGTAAGGGTGAAGACCCAAATCTTGAGTTTTTATAACTCTCACCGTGTAATGACAGTGTGTAATAAGTCATGCCGGGTTATGATGAACACCAGATGATCAAACTGGCGACATGTAGTCAAAGCCAGGCTGGGTTTTCAAACACCGGTTTGATAATATGGTCTGAAAACCTGTAGTTGAAAGCCAAGTCGAGTTAACAAACACTGGGTGGATAATATGGTCTGACAACTTGTAGTTGAAAGCCAAGCCGGTTTAATAAACACCGGTTCAACATAAAATTCTTCCAAAAAGAAAAAATCTTGACAAAGTCAAATAAAACCGTGTAGTCGAGGCTTTTCAAGGGCTGCCAAGCCCAAATTCGAGGCTTTTCGTGGGCTGCCAGGCCGCTGAGTTAAACCATTTCACAAAGCCTTTTAAGATGGGCCTCCAACTAACCAATCGCCGTTTTAACTTTGACAAGTTCAGGGTCTCAATGAGAGTAACTATCAAATGTTCGGCGGGTCATGCCAGGATTACCTGGATAGGAGTGGCTTACTTGATGAAGGCAGGTTAACCCGGGGTTTTAGGTGAATACACCAGGCTTCCAAGCCGTGGGTCGATACCCAATTACAAGGGTCGTTTCAAACTCTTTGTTACTTTACACAAAGAGCCCCCAAGTAACTTTGTGAGTTGTGCTCATTGGGTGCCTATGTTTGAGCTGTGCATAGCATCCAGACTCTCTTTGGCCCCTTGGGTATGAAGCTCCCAAGCTGTATTGTGGCATGATAGCCGGTTTAACAGGTAGTACTCCGCTTTTGCCAGCTGAAGCCCCCACGTAACTCAAAAGATATTTGAGAAAAAACAGCAGAGGCCCTGCTTATAGCAAGGATGCTGGTTTATTATATTGATCATAATATATACATTGTCGAAATATGTACATAAGAGAAGCCTATGGCTCAAGTATAGTAAGGCCAAAGGAGAGCTATGTTCCACGGCCGCCGGGTCTCCTCCTCAGAACTGCGTGAGTTGTCTCGAACGTCAATGAGGTAGTATGACCCGTTGTGCAGATTCTTGCTGACCACAAAGGGCCCTTCCCAAGGTGGGGATAACTTGTGCATATCGGTCTGATCCTGAATGAGCCGGAGCACCAAGTCGCCTTCTTGAAAGGTTCTTGTTTTAACCTAGCGGCTGTGATAACGCCGCAGGTCTTGTTGATAAACCGCCGAACGAGCCAAAGCCATGTCCTGTTTTTCATCTAACAGGTCCAACACCTCCTGGCGTGCTTGCTCATTGTCCGCTTCAACATAATTGGCAACCCGGGGCGAATCATGACGAATATCGCTTGGGAGGACCGCCTCTGCCCCGTAAATCATGAAGAAAGGTGTGTAACCCGTTGATCTGTTGGGGGTGGTGTTGATGCTCCATAACATAGAAGGCAATTCTTCCACCCAACAACCCGGCGTCCGCTTTAAAGGAACCATGAGTCGGGGCTTGATACCCTTCAAGATTTCTTGATTGGCTCTCTCAGCTTGACCATTGGACTGGGGGTGCGCCACGGATGCTAAATCAAGACGGATGTGCTCTCTCTGACAGAAATCCTCCATCTCACCTTTAGAAAGGTTTGTGCCATTATCTATGATGATGTTGTGTGGAAAGCCAAAGCAGAAGATAATCTTTTTAAGAAATTGAACCACCATAGCTGCATCACACTTGCTGACGGGCTCCGCTTCAACCCATTTAGTGAACTTGTCAACCGCCACCAACAGGTGGGTCTTCTTATCCTTGGGGCGCTTAAAGGGCCCCACCATATCAAGCCCCCAAGTGGCAAACGGCCAAGTGATTGGAATCATCCGTAATTCTTGAGCCGGAACATGAGCTCGGCGTGAAAACTTCTGACAAGCGTCACACCGCTTTACCAGATCCTCAACATCAGCATGAGCTGTTGACCAGTAGAACCCATGACGAAAAGCTTTAGCAACTAGGGACTTTGAACCGACATGGTGACCACAATCCCCTTCATGAATTTCCCGTAGAATCTCTTGGCCATCTTCAGGAGAAACACAACGCTAGAATACGCCTGAAACACTGCAGCGGTGTAACTCGCCATTGTGAATAACCATGGACTTGGATCATCGGACTATCTGTCGGGCGAGAACTTCATCATCTGGTAACTCGCCCTGGTTCATATACGCCAAATACGGAACCGTCCAATCCGGAACAACATGTAAAGCGGCCACCAATTGGGCCTCCGGATCAGGAACAGCTAAATCCTCCTCTGTAGGCAACTTAATAGACGGGTTATGCAAGATATCTAGAAAGGTATTGGGAGGTACCGGTTTACGCTGAGATCCCAGCCGGCTTAAAGTGTCTGCCGCTTCGTTTTTGCACCGATCAATATGCTCAACCTGATACCCTTTGAAGTGACCCACCACAATATCCACCTCGCGTCTGTAAGCCGTCATGAGTGGATCCTTAGAATCCCAAGTGCCAGAAACTTGCTGGGCCACCAGATCAGAATCTCCAAAGCATCGTACCCGGCTTAAATTCATCTCCTTGGCCACACGGAGCCCGTGGAGTAAAGCCTCGTACTCAGCTGCATTGTTAGTACAGGGGAACATTAAACAGAGAACATAACAAATTTATCACCTCGAGGGGAAGTAAGGACAACTCCAGCCCCCGAGCCCTCCAATTGCCTGGATCCATCAAAGTGAATAGTCCAGTATGTATTATCCGGTTTGTCCTATGGTGCCTGTAACTCGGTCCAATCATTGATGAAGTCAACAAGCGCCTGAGATTTAATGGCTGTTCGAGGCATATACTTCAACCCATGTGGACCAAGCTCAATCGCCCACTTTGCAACCCGGCCAGTTGCCTCCCTGTTCTGAATCATATCACCCAAAGGAGCTGAACTGACAACTATAATGGGATGGCCTTGAAAGTATTGTTTGAGCTTCTGACATGCCATAAAAACCCCATAGACCAGCTTCTGCCAATGCGGATATCGTTGCTTTGACTCGATGAGCACCTCACTGATATAGTAAACCGGCCGTTGAACCGGATATTCCTTGCCAGCCTCCTTACGCTCCACCACAATTGCCACACTGACAGCACGGGCATTAGCAGCCACGTACAATAACAAGGGCTCTTTGTCAACCGGAGTAGCAAGGATCGGCGGTTCAGCCAATTACCGCTTCAAGTCTTCAAACGCCGCATTAGCCGCATCACTCCAGACAAAGGTGTCTGTTTTCTTCAACATCTGATATAGAGGGATCACCTTCTCTCCCAAGCGGCTAATAAACCGGCTTAGGGCTGCAATTCGACCTGCCAGACGCTGAACATCATTAATGCATGCCGGTTTAGCCAAAAGATGTAATTGCTTAAATCTTCTCCGGATTAGCCTCAATGCCTCTGTTGGACACCAGAAAACCGAGAAGGTTGCCCGCCGGAACACTGAAAACACACTAGTTCGGATTGAGCATCATCTTGTAGAAACGCAGATTGTCAAAGGTCTCCTTGAGATCATCTATCAATGTCTCCTTCTTCCTGGAGGCGGTCTTCTCCTGGTCTTTAACTGCCATTGTGATCTGATGATAACCTGAATAAGCATCCAAGAAACTCAAACGCTCACAACCCGCGGTCGCATCAATAATCTGATCAATACGTGGGAGAGCAAAAGGGTCGGCTGGACAAGCTTTGTTCAAATCTGTGTAGTCCACACACATGCGCCAAGTGTCGTTTTTCTTAAGAACCAGCATCGGATTAGCCAACCACTCAGGGAGAAACACTTCAACGATAAAACCAGCAGCCAACAGTCATGCTACCTCCTCACCGATTGCCTTGCGTCTCTCCTCGTTAAAGCGGCGAAGAAACTGTTTGACCAGTTTAAACTTGGGATCAATATTGAGAGTGTGCTCAGCGAGTTCCCTCGGTACACCTGGCATGTCAGAAGGTTTCCATGCAAAGATGTCCCGGTTCTCACGGATGAACTCGATGAGCGCGCCTTCCTATTTTGGATCCAGATTTGTGATGATGCTAAACTGTTTGATGAATCGCCAGGAACAAAGTCAACAAGTTTAGTCTCATCAGCCGGTTTGAATTTCAGGTTCGGGTCATGCTCAGTGGTGGGCTTCTTCAGAGGGGTCATATCTGCCAGATCAGCATTGTCTTTATAGAACTTCAGCTCCTCTGTAGCACAAACCGACTCAGCATAGGCCGCATCACCTTCCTCGCAATCCAAAGCGATCTTGCAACTTCCGTGAACTGTGATGGTCCCCTTGTGACCCGGATCTTGAGCTGCAAATAAATATAACAGGGCCTTGCCATGAACTTTGCATAAGCCGGCCGTCCAAACAGTGCGTGGTACGGGCTCTGAATCTTCACCACTTCAAAGGTCAATGTCTCAGACCGGGAGTCATGTTCATCACCAAACACAACCTCCAGAGCGATCTTGCCAACAGGATATGCCGATTTACCTGGTACTACACCATGAAAAACTGTGTTTGACGGTTTAAGACTCTTGTCTGTCAACCCCATGCGACGGAAGGTCTCATAATACAGAATGTTGATACTACTCCCTCCATCCATAAGCACCTTGGTGAACTTATAACCTCCCACCTGAGGTGCCACCACTGAGGCCAGGTGACCCGGATTGTCAACCCGGGGCGGATGATCCTCTCTGCTCCACACAATGGGTTGCTCGGACCACCGCAAATAACGTGGTACTGCCGGTTCAATAGCATTAACTGCCCTCTTGTGAAACTTCTGATCACGCTTGCACAAACTAGTAGTGAACACATGATACTGCCCACCATTCAACTGCTTTGGGTGACTCTGATAACCTGACTGCTGCTGATTTCCCTGATTATTCTGTTGGTTATTACCACCTTGGTTGTTCTGGTTGCCCTGATTATTCTGAAATCCAGAGTTTGAACCGCCACCACCATGAAAACCTGGACCTGAACCGCCCGATGGACCCTGATCATACCGAAAGAGATCAGAGTTTTTGAACTCCTTCATAATGTGACAATCTTTCCAAAGATGTGTTGCTGGAACCTCCTTGGTTCCGTGCTTTGGGCAGGGCTGATTTAACAAATGCTCCAGATTCATACCGCCGCCGCGCTGGGGCGGTTTACCCTTACGACGCTGCATATTGGTGTTAGCTGCTTTGCGCTTACCATTATTCCCATGGCCCCCTTGGTTGTGCTGCTGTCCCTTTGCACCGCCGTTCTTCTTTCCCTTCTCTGGTTTCTCCTCATCTGAATCGGGATCCTTGGTATTATCAGAATCGGCATACTTTACCAAGGCTGCCATAAGGGTTCCCATGACATTGCAATGGCGCTCGAGTCGTCCCAACTTCATTTTTAGTGACTTAAGCCGACAATTATGCTCCAGTGTTATGATTGCTTGGCCAGCGTTAATGCGGTCTGACGAGTGCAAAACTTCTGAAACCCGGCGCACCCAATGAGTTGTTGACTCGTTTTGTCCTTGAACACAGGCATCCAGATCCACAATGGACATAGGCTGCTTGCATGTATCCTTGAAATTTGCTATAAACCGGGCCTTCAATTGGTCCCATGACTCGATGGAGTTAGCTGGCAGGTTCTTCAACCATGTACGGGCTGTTCCTTCCAACATCATCATGAATTACTTTGCACAAGCCGCTTCATCCACATCCAGCATCTCCATTGCCATCTCATAACTTTTCACCCATGCCTCGGGCGGTTGATCAGCAGTGTAATTAGGTACCTTACGTGGGCCCTTGAAATCTTTAGGCAGCTGCACATTACGGAGAACCGGAATGAGACACGGTACTCCCCAGGAACTGAAGGCAAGCCCGGTGCCTCGGTCTACTGACGCTGCTGGCTGAACCGGGGCGGGTTGATAACGACCCGTATACTGTGCTGCTAAAGTGGGCTCCCTTCGTGCTCTGCATTATCCACCACATCCTAAGCGTTCACCTCACCATGCGCCGGATTGGGTCCTTGAGGGACAATACGACGCCGCGCACTGCTGGACACCTCCGATTCATCTATATGCCTGCTATAGCTTTTGCTCGGACGTGGGGTCGTGTGAATCCTGTCTCGACTATACAGTAAGCCTGCTGCTGCGTCATAGCAGTTTGAAGAAGATCCATGGCCCGCCATGTCTCAATCGCCGCTGGCGATTCACCTTCTATTGGAATAGCTGTCAGCCGGGATGCTGTTGCTATCATATTATCCAAAGGGGTAGAGAAGTGACCCGGCGGGGGAGTGGTATACCGCGGAGGGTTGTCTGTCTGTCGAGGTGGACCCATCACCTGAGGTTGATCCGGTGCTCCGGTCCTTGGCGTGATAGTCCGATTTACTGCTGCCGGATTGCTGGTCCCTGCCCCTGGTGTATCGAAGAGATTCATCGCATTGTAATCCGCCGACAAGCGAGACCGATGTCTCCTCCTGAATACTTCATTCGAGGCATTCTGATCCATCAAAATTCGATAATTCTCGGCTTGAATCCTTTGTGCCTAAGCATCTAAAGCGGCCCATTCCTCAGCCATCCTGATCTCCTCAGCTGCCAAATCCTCTTTAGCCTGAGTTATCTGATCCCACAACTTAGCCACCTCCGCGTTATGCCGATCTTGAGTCTCTGGGGTAACTGTTGTGGCCAATTACGTCACCCAGGCATCCATCAATCCGGACAGAACTTGAGCCGGCCAGCGCGTGGAGCCTCCTGCCCCTGCTGCCGGTGCGAATGCCGCCGTAGTAGAATTCTGTAAAGTTGGTTGTGTTCCAGCCATGAAGATTCCGACTCGGTTTGGCGGTTCAAGAAATTCTGGAATACTGGTGCCATCGGAATACCCTTCGAACACACCGTCATGGACTTGGTACAGGGATTCGGTTTCACCGGCGGATGATTCACCGTCGGAATAAGCGACCGTCTCACCTTCGGACACCGGTTCAGATCCGATCCCGTGGACACATCCTACGAACGCACGCTTCATGGCAGGCTGAATCCGAGCAGGGCTTGCACGCTGAGCCGTCTCGACGAGGTCGGTGCAGACATCCGGCTCAGGGCCCGGTTCGCCGATCTTGCCGATGAAAACGTGAATTCCGCCAAAGGGGACCCGGTACCCGTACTCAATTGAGCCGGCATCGGGGCCCCACCCTGCGTCGTTGATGTAGAACTTGCCGCGACAACTCTTAGTCATCCGGCCCACTGCGTATCCCTTGAGTCCTTCAAAGCTGCCCTTCAAGAACTCGAAACCATCGTGCGATAGCCGGTGGGCGCCAACTATCGTGGAAATATCATGTCAGATGTCCTCGTGAAAGGACTTAGTCGTGGAGCCATCGCAACGGGTTAGCTTAAAGAGGTTAAACCGGACAAAGGACACGAGGGTTTTTATACTAGTTCGGCCCCTTCGATGAAGGTAAAGGCCTACGTCTAGTTGTGATGGGATTATTGGGGTCTCGATAACCAGGGAGCTAAACACGCTATGCCTGGCTCTCGAGTTGTTGTTTCTTGTCCCTGAACCGCCGCCGGGTCATCCCCTTATATACACGGGTTGACGCCCGGCCGGTTTACAGAGTCCCGAGGCCGGCTCATACAAGTCTCCGGCTCGGTCTCACCTTTCCTATCTTACAATACAAGTTACATGACTATGACGGTTTACCACTATGGGCCCTAATCCGCCTCTTGGGCTCCGGGCCTCTAAGCTTCGTTAGTAAAGTGCCATCTTCTGGGTCTTCATGGGCTTCAATATGGTTGAGTGTGAACCGGCCCCTCCTGGGTTGTTTATACTCAGTAGTTATATCCCCAACACTACCGCTTAGTGATAAAGTAAAACAATTACATGGCGATTGCATTGCATACAATAAAGCGGCAACCATATGGCTTCTGCCAGTTGCCTATAACTTTGTTACAAAACATGATCATCTCATACAACAATTTATATCACATCATGCCTTGACCATATCACATCAGAACAAGCCCTGCAAAAACAAGTTAGACGTCCTCAACTTTGTTGTTGCAAGTTTTACGTGGCTGCTATGGGCTTCTAGCAAGAACCGTTCTTACATACGCATCAAAACCACAACATTTTTTCGTCAAGTATGTTGTTTTAATCTTCAACAAGGACCGGGCATAGCCACACTTGGTTCAACTAAAGTTGGAGAAACAGACACTCACCAGCCAACTATGTGCAAAGCACGTCGGTAGAACCAGTCTCGCGTAAGCGTACGCGTAATGTCAGTCTGAGCCGCCTCATCCAACAATACCGCCGAATCAAAGTATGACATGCTGGTAAGCAATATGACTATTATTGCCCACAACTCTTTGTGTTCTACTTGTGCATATAACATCTACGCATAGACCTGGCTCTGATACCACTGTTGGGGAACGCAGTAATTTCAAAAAAAAACCTACAATCACGCAAGATCTATCTCTAGGTGATGCATAGCAATGAGAGGGGAGAGTATTGTCTACGTACCCTCATAGACCGAAAGTGGAAGCATTATGACAACACGGTTGATGTAGTCGTACGTCTTCACGATCCGACCGATCCTAGTACCGAAGGTACGACACCTCCTTGATTTGCACACGTTCAGCTCGGTGACGTCCCATGAACTCTAGATCCAACTGAGGTCGAGGGAGAGTTTCGTCAGCACGGCGGCATGGCGACGGTGATGATGAAGTTACCGGCACAGGGCTTCGCCTAAGCACTATGACAATATGACCGAGGTGTGTAACTGTGGAGGAGGGCACCGCACACGGCTAAAACAATTGTCAACTTGTGTGTTCTAGGGTGCCCTTGCCCCCGTATATAAAGGAGCAAGGGGAAGGTCGTCCGGCCCTCATGGGGCGCTCCCCAAGTAGGATTCCTACTAGGAATCCTATTCCCACACTAGTAGAAAAGGGTCAAATGTGAGACACATTAGTCCCGGTTTGTAACAGAACCGGCACTAATGTGTCCATTAGTGCCGGTTCCAACGGCTAGGCGGGAGGATCTCTTTAGTACCGGTTCATGGCGAACCTTTAGCACCGGTTCGTGCCACGAACCGGTACTAAAGAAAGTGGTGGCAGGATGTTGTCAGAGTGGGGCCCTTCCAGCACCTTTAGTACTGGTTCGTGGCACGAACCGGTACTAAAGGTCGTCCTATATAAACCCTTCATCCACCCGCACTCTGTTCTTCCCCCTTTCCCCTCTCCCTCTCCTCTGTTCTTCCCTTCTTCCTCTCGAGTTCATCACAAAATTTGCCCCAAATTTGTCAAGATTTGCAGGCCCTCATCCATTCAAATGATCACCAAGGTTAGCAACTTTGTCCTTTCATCTCTCATTGCTAGATTAGCTCTTGCATTGGTTTATATAGTGATTAATTGTGGGTTTTAGTAATTTGGGAGGAATTATATGTGGTAGTATTTGATTTATATGCAATTTGAGGTCAAAATAACACTTAGTTTGCATATGTAGGTGTGGTTTACTTAGTGCCTCTAAATCTCCGTCGTAACCACCGTTGATCGCCCGCACCGTCCCGTCGCTGGCACCACCTTGTGGTGAGCCTCTTGTTCATGAAATTTTATATAAAAAATTGATGTTTGCGTGATTTGGATATATAGTTACTCGTATAATAATTATCTTACCCGTACGTTGTTTGTTATACATAGTGCCATGGTTTTGATATCCGTCCCCGTCGGCCCTCGTCCTTGTTATGATTCGGATGTGGTATATTCTCTTTTAAAACTATTTGTTGCATTTTGTGTTTATGACAAATTATGCCCATCAAGTTGACATAGATATTTTTATCTAGGAGGTATGTGAACCGGAAATTCCAACCGACCCTATTGTCGAGAGGTTAAATTTAGTTAAAAGAGAAAACGAGTACTTGAAAGAAAAATTGAAAAGAATTGAGGGGGAGAAGATGGAATTGGAGTTGCATGTTGTCGATGTCGTCGATGATCACAAGATCAAGATGGAGAAAATGCGCTTAAAGATTAGAAAGATTAGAAAATATGCCATCGATAGTGAGGCTTGGTATCATTATGCTGTTGGATCAATTGTTACCTTAGTTGCGATCTTGATCGCATTTGTTGTTGCATTTAAATGCTTTAGCTAGAGAGTTATTTGTTTGTTGCATTTAAGTGTTGTATGAACTTTATGTATGAACTTGTATTAATTTGGTCTATTCGGTGTTGTGTAATGAAGATGAGCCGGCAATGGATGTACGATGACCGATGCTCTCCCCAGTTCGTTGAGGGCGTGCATACTTTTCTGCTTGCGGCTGAGGCAAACAAGCGGGCGGATGGTTTTTTGCCTTGTCCATGTGCTGGCTGTAAGAATGGTCGCAATTACTCTACGTCAAGAACCATTCACGTCCACCTGCTTGAGTCCGGTTTCATGCCCCACTATAATGTTTGGACCAAGAACGGAGAAAGAGGGGTTATGATGGAAGACAATGAAGAAGAAGAGGACGACGACAGCTATCCTGGCCATGGGTTCCCTGAATACGATGATACAACAATGGGGGAAGAAGCTGAGCCGGTAATGCGGGAAGAAGCTGAGCCGGCAATGCGGGAAGAAGCTGAAGAAGAGGCATCAGATGAGCCCGTTGATGATCTAGGTCGGGCCATTGCCGATGCAAAGAGAAACTGCGCAAGTGATTTGGAGAAGAAGAAGTTGCAGCGCATGTTAGAGGATCACAAAAAATTGTTGTACCCAAATTGCCTAGGTGACAAGAAAAAGCTGGGCACCACACTGGAATTGCTGCAATAGAAGGCAGAGAATGGTGTATCTGACAAGGGATTTGGAAAGTTGCTGGTAATGATAAAGGATATGCTTCCAAAGGACAACGAATTGCCCGAGAGTACGTACGAAGCAAAGAAGGTTGTCTGCCCTCTAGGGTTAGAGGTGCAGAAGATACATGCATGCCCTAATGATTGCATCCTCTACCGCGGTGAGTACGAGGATTTGAACGCTTGCCCGGTATGTGGTGCATTGCGCTATAAGATCAGCCGCGATGAGCATGGTGATGTCGAGGGCGAGCGCCCCAGGAAGAAGATTCCTGCCAAGGTGATGTGGTATTCTCCTATAATACCATGGTTGGAGCGTTTGTTCCAAAACAAAGAGCATGCCAAGGCGATGCGATGGCACAGAGAAGACCGTAAGAAAGACGGAAAGTTGAGAGTACCCGCTGACGGGTCGCGGTGGAGAAAAATCGAAAGAAAGTACGGGAAGGACTTTGCAGATGATGCAAGGAGCGTATGGTTTGGTCTAAGCGCAGATGGCATTAATCCTTTTGGGGAGCAGAGCAGCAACCATAGCACCTGGCCTGTGACTCTATGTTTGTATAACCTTCCTCCTTGGTTGTGCATGAAGCGGAAGTTCATTATGATGCCAGTGCTCATCCAAGGCCCTAAGCAACCCGGCAACGACATTGATGTGTACCTAAGGCCATTAGTTGAAGAACTCTTACAACTGTGGAATGGAACAGGTGTACGTGCGTGGGATGAGCACATGGGGGAAGAATTTGACCTAAAGGCGTTGCTGTTCGTGACCATCAATGGTTGGCCTGCTCTCAGTAACCTTTCAGGACAGACAAACAAGGGATACCATGGATGCACACACTGTTTGGATGATACCGACAGTATATATTTGAATAGTTGTAAGAAGAATGTGTACCTGGGACATCGTAGGTTTCTTCCGAGCAGGCATCCCGTAAGAAAGAAAGGCAAGCATTTCAAAGGTGAGGCGGATCACCGGACGAAGCCTCGCCACCGTACTGGTGCTGATGTACATGATATGGTCAAGGATTTGAAGGTGATATTTGGAAAGGGTCCTAGCGGGCAACCTGTTCCGAAGGACGCTGACGGACGCGCACCCATGTGGAAGAAGAAATCTATATTTTGGGACCTGCCATATTGGAAAGACCTAGAGGTCCGCTCCGCAATCGACGTGATGCACGTGACGAAGAATCTTTACGTGACCCTGCTTGGCTTCTTGGGCGTGTATGGGAAGACAAAAGATACACCTGAGGCACGGGAGGACCAGCAACGTATGCAGGGAGAAGACGGCATACATCAGGGTCATGCAAGCTACGCTCTTACCAAAGAAGAGAAGGAAATCTTCTTTGAATGTCTGCTCAGTATTAAGGTACCGTCTGGCTTCTCGTCGAATATAAAGGGAATAATAAACATGTCAGAGAAAAAGTTCCAGAACCTAAAGTCTCATGACTGCCACGTGATTATGACGCAACTGCTTCCGGTTGCATTGAGGGGGCTTCTATCGGAAAACATTCGATTAGCCATTGTGAAGCTATGTGCATTTCTCAATGCAATCTCTCAGAAGGTAATCGATCAAGAAATCATACCAAGGTTACAGAATGATTTGGTGCAATGTCTTGTCAGTTTTGAGTTGGTGTTCCCACCATCCTTCTTCAACATCATGACGCACGTCCTAGTTCACCTATGCGAAGAGATTAACGTTTTGGGTCCTGTATTTCTACACAATATGTTCCCCTTTGAGAGGTTCATGGGAGTCGTAAAGAAATATGTTCATAACCGTGCTAGGCCAGAAGGAAGCATCTCCAAGGGCCATCAAAATGAGGAGGTCATTGAGTTTTGTATTGACTTTATTCCTGACCTTAAGTCGATTGGTGTTCCTGAATCGCGGCATAAGGGCAGACTGGATGGAAAAGGCATGTTAGGAGGGGAACAAATAATATGTATGGACGGACATTCTCTCACTGAAGCACACTACACAGTTCTACAGAATTCCGCCTTGGTGGCTCCGTATATGGATGAACACAAGAATTTGCTACGCTCCAAACACCCGGAGCGGTCTGATGACTGGATTACACGTGAACAAACCAGGAGTTTTGCCAGCTGGTTGCAGACACGTACCATGCATGACACCTCTATTGAAGATGACCTGTACTTGCTGTCCCAGTTACCATCTTCGAATATAATGACTTTCAAAGGGTACGAGATAAATGGTAATACATTTTACACGATCGCCCAAGATAAGAAGAGCACCAACCAAAACAGTGGTGTCCGCTTTGATGCAGAAACCAAGACGGGAAAGGAAACATATTATGGTTATATACAGGATATATGGGAACTTGACTATCGACGTGGTTTAAAGGTCCCTTTGTTTCGGTGCAAATGGGTCAATATGACACGAGGCGGGGTAACGGAAGACCCGCAGTATGGAATGACAACAGTGGATCTCAACAATTTTGCGTATGCAGACGAACCATTCGTCCTAGCCAATGATGTGGCACAGGTTTTCTATGTGAAGGACATGTCTACCAAGCCAAGAAAAAGAAAATATAAGGAAGCGAATGCATCGTACAATGAGCCAAAGCGGCACATAGTTCTTTCTGGGAAGAGAAACATCGTGGGAGTGGATGACAAGACAGACAAGTCAGAAGATTATGAAAAGTTTGATGAAATTGCTCCATTCACAGTGAATATTGACCCGAGCATCCCGTTAAATGATGAAGATTTTCCATGGTTATGGCGCAAAGGGACACACACGAAGAAAAAGTTTCACACCCAAAGATCTGGGATGTGATCGACTTCACTATCATCACTTTCTTCTGTGTTTCACACCCAGAGGGGAATCTCTGTAATAGTTAGGGTAGTTATGTGTTTTGGCATTTGAAACGCGAAGAAATTTTATGTGCAAACAAATTCTTTCATGCATTTACTGATTTTTAAAGTTAAGTTATGCACAAACTAGTGATTCACACTAATTTCAAATAATTCAAAATTTAAACTATTCAAATTTGAAAACTACGGGCACTAACAGAAAGTTTGTAATTTTTTGTACCTAAAGCAAAAATATTCACAAAGAAACTCTAAATACACAAAAATAAACACAAAAATAAATAAAGCAAAAAAATAAAATAAAAAACCGCCTACTAGGCCAGAGCGGCCTGCATACGACTAGAAACCCAACCTGTTGTTGGGCCAGGATGCAGGCCCGTAAAGGCCAAGTGGGCCCACAGGGCAGCAAAGAACACGTAGGCCTAGTAGGCCTGCTTTGGAGAGGAGCTCGAGAGAGCGACCGCAAGGGGATTTATAAACCAGTGCGGTCGCCCCTCGGCTAGCGAGGTGGGACTAAACTTGGCGCACCGCACCTGCGCCAGCGCACCCCCTTTAGTACCGGGTCATGGCGAAGGGTCAAATGTGAAGCACAATAGTGCCGGTTGGAATTTCAGCCGGCACTAATGTGTACACTAGTGCCGGTTCGTGGCGGCGATCAATAGCACCGGTTTGTGGCGAACCTTTAGTACCGGTTCATGCCACGAACCGGTACTAAAGAGGCTGTGTCAGCCTCCGGTCAGGCTATGGCCCCACCATCACCATTTAGTGCCGGTTCGTACCACGAACCGGTACTAATGAGGTTGTGTCAGGTAAGGCTGGGACCCCACGAGCACCTTTAGTACCGGTTCATGGATGAACCAGACGTAAGCTGTTTTTTAGTCCCACCTCGCGAAGTGAGAGGGACTAGGAGCGGTTTATAAGCCCTTAGTGTAGAGACGATGAAGAAGAGGCTCAATGCTCACGTTGCTTAGCTTCAAGCCTTCAGGAATACGGTAGACTGCACGGAGCTATGCGCAGTGCAGTTTACACTATTCCAAAAGGCTTGAAGCAAATTAACGAGCATTGCACCTCTTTTTTATTTTTAATAACTTATTACAACTCCAGACTTCTTCTATTATGGCAAAAACTAATTGCACGTCGACATTTCTTTTTTTTAAGTTATAACTCTAGACTTTGACCATCAAGTTTTGCAGAGAAGAAAAAATAGCAGAAAAGAAGAAAAACTATAGCTGAAAAAAAAACTATATAAAAAACTACTCAGAAATAAATAGAAGAAAATAAATATAGCAGAAAAGAAAAAACTACTCAGAAATAAATAGAAGAAAAAATAAAGCAGAAAAGAAAAAAAAATATTTGCTATTTTCCAATCGTTTACAAAATGACCGTGAAATTGAAAATCACTACAAAATGAACTCTGAAAATGTTGAATTTTGGCAAACTAGATAAAAAACTACTCACAAATAAATAGAAGAAAATAAATATAACAGAAAAGAAAAAACTATACAAAAAACTACGCAAAAATAAATAGAAGAAAATAAAGCAGAAAAGAAAAAACTATAAAAAAATTGGGGCGCTGCCCTGTGGGCCTGATAGGCCACAGGTGTGTAATTACAGGCCTTAAAGGCCGAGCAGACTCACAGGGCAGCGCGCAGAGTTTAGGCCCACAAGCCTGCTATATAGAGGAGTTCGAAGTGGTAGCCGCGGCTGGGTTTATAAACCAGTGCGGCTGCCCTTCGCTCGGCGAGGTGGGACTAAACTTTGGGGTGGCAGCGCGAGGCCTTTAGTACCGATTGGAGCCACCAACCGGTACTAAAGACCACCCTTTAGTACCGGTTGGTGGCTCCAACTGGTACTAAAGGCCTCATCTTCCCGCCTCTTCGCCTGGCCAAAGTTGGCCTTTAGTACCGGTTGGTGGCTCCAACCGGTACTAAAGGCCTCTCCTATATATACAACACTTGCGAAAATTTCATTCTCCCTCTGTTTCTTCCTCTGTTTCCCCACTGAAGCACCGCCCGCGCGCCCCGATTGATCGACGCCGTCGCCGTCGCCGCCCCCGTCCCCGTCGCCGCCCTCATCTCCGTCGCCGCCCCGGGCCCCGTCCCCGTCGCGCCGTCCCCGCGTCGCCGCCCCCGCGTCACGCCCCGGCCCGTCACCGCCCCCGGCCGTCGCCTCGCCATCGCCGTCGCCCCGCTGTGAGCTCTCCCCCTCTAACCCCTCTCCCTCGCCCCCGGCGGCCACCATGGGCGCCGCCCCTCCCCGAGCCCATACACACACACACACAAGCATGATGAACACACACACACACACGTACATATGTATGAATTAATGCATGTATATATTAGTATATACGTATTTTGTATGTTTAGATTATTTAGATTATTATTTTTTCACTATTATATATGTATGAATGCATGTTAGATGGATATAATTAGTGTTTTTCAGTATTTTAATGGATGTATAGAAGTTGTGTTCGCTGTTTTTAGTGTTAGATGCTTAATTAGTATGAAATAGTATATAGATTTTTGACATATGCAATGATAGCATAATTAGTGTTATATAGAAATGTTAGAAATTTTAGTTATCAAAATCCAATCATTAAAAAATGTTACTTTTTGCGGGCATATAGCTAGTATTTGTTCTCGACGATGCCCGGCCCGCATCCTCGCCGTCGACCCGTCCGCGACGACGTCCGGCTGACCCATGTCCGGGACTGGGCTCCGCCGGGCTGGCACTGGGAGGTGCTGCTTGGAGGGGCGCGCTGCTTGATGAGGAACCCGGCCCCGGGTCCCGTCGTCGACCTTGATCTCGTTTGGTGGCGTTCGCGTGGGCCAGTTTCGGTGCGGAGGGACCCGGCCCCGCCGGAGGTGGTACGTCGCCGAGTCAGGGAGGAGGACGAGCACGTCCATCGCTACATGGTTGCGTTAGAAGGCGGCAGGTTCTCCAATACCTGGCAGTTTCTTCAGGGATCTCACTTCAGCTATGATCCTGTGAGGGTTCCTTCTCTTTGGGTGTCCACCGCCCGCGCCGCAGGAACCGCGAGTGTCCTAGATTCTTCTGTAGTATTCGATCTTTAATTAGCTACCTAGCCAGTGATGTACTATTCAATATTATATATTATTCGAGACGATGTATTCGAGATTATATCTATTATTCTAGATGATGTATTCGAGATTATATCTATTATTCGAGACGATGTAATTTGAATACTAAATTGTTTTATATTTCTTTTGGATTAGTTAAATAAAAGCTATGGCAGACAATACCGACAGAGAGGGAGAACAGACCATGTTCGATATGATACGCGGGCCAGATGATGATCAGAATGAAGAAGAAGATTATGACGGCTCTGAATTTCTAAACAACACCGGAGAGGGTGATATGATATTCGATCGCGACGACCGAATTGATGAAGTCATGAACTATGATTATGACGATGACGAAGAACATGTTGATCCTGAAACAACAAAGACCGGCGAGGTATATTTATATAAGCAGGCATCTGGTGATCATCACATGTTTTAAATGACTTGAAGATATATTAACGAATCGATCTTTGTTCTTTCAGCCATCCGGATCGAGCAAATCTTCAGGCAAAAGGACGAAACGAGGCCCGAACAAAAAGTTGAAGGAGGGCGTAAAGTACAATATCGAGGCAGTCAGACCTAATGGGAACCATTAGCGCCTAAGAAGATTGCGGACAAGTTCGTTTGTCAGTGCGGAGTTCTTGTGAAGGATCAACTCCCGATCAAACTTCAAGAATGGAGAGAGCTAGCAAAGCCATGTCCAGATGTTACTTTTGTCGACAAGAATCAAAAAGATCTGCTTTGGGATACTCTCATGGAACATTTCACCCTACTAGATCATTTCACAAAAGCAGATGTGCAGAAAGTCAAGGACACTGCTCTTAGGAAGATGGCGGTTGCATTCAAGAACCACAAGAATCGTGAATGGGACAAGTACGTCAAGGGAGGAAGGAAGACTCCAGTATTCGAGGGAACACTAGAGAACCAACGTGCTCATTGGGACGATTTCGTGAAATTCAAGGATTCGGAATTAGCTAAGGAACGGTCGAGAATAAACAAGAAGAATGCCGAAAAAAAGGATAAGTTCCATAAGCTGGGGCCAGGTGGCTATGCGGTGGCAATGCCTAAGTGGGATAAGTCTGAGAAAGAGATGGAGGATGCAGGTGTCACTCCGGTTACTAAGAGCTGGCCCCCCAGGTGCAGGACTTGGTTCTATGCGCATGGGGGGAGTTGGACCCGAAGACAGGCAATGTTTCGACGAAGGCAAGTCTGAAGGGAGCCGACGATGCGATACTTCTTGCAATAGAAGAGGCACGATCGGGGGTGTTCCAGCCCAATAGAGAGAACGACGAGCTTACGCGTGCCCTGGGAAATCCTGAACACCCAGGAAGAACACGAGGCAAGGGCGCTATTCCGTGGTATGAGGGGTTTTCCGACTGGAACACCGACTACAGAACCCGTGCGAGAAAGAAGATTGCGGAGGAGAAGAAGAGGAAGATGGAGGAGGAGTAGAGGAAGCGGGACTATGAACGCCTTCAAGGCCTAGAAGCAAGTCAAGCGGAATTGGCAGTCAAATTCCAGCGGCAGCAGGAGCAGATCGACTCACTTACCCAACAAAGGGGGTCTCAGCAGCTGCAACAGCTAGCGGATGATTCAGCATTGGATAGCACCGCCCCATCCATGCCAAGAAGCAGCGTGGGTTCCGCCCCGGACGACGCAATGCTGGGTAGATACCCCGTGGATGACATCACGGAGAACACTAACTGCGAGCTACACGTCAAAATAATGAACATATCCATGAAGGTGGCGGACGCCGTTGCTTTTACAAATCCCCCCGAGGCAACCTTCCATTGCAACCCGATTCCAGCGGGCTATGCTCGTGTCTTGGTTGATGAGGTGGTGGACCCACCATATTCGGAGCTACAGCTTGACATTCCTGGAGGTGATGACGAGCGCTTTCTCGGAGAGGCCAAACATCGTATCATCCTATGGAAAAAGGATTGCATCATCTTTCGAAGGCCACCGACACCGCGTCAGCCGACTCCTCATTGAAGTCCGCCACCGAGTCAGCAGACTCCCGCTCCTGCAAGTCCACCAAGTCCGGCAAAGTGTCAGGCCACTCCTCCTCCAAGTCCGGCAAAGTGTCAGGCCACTCCTCCTCCTCCAAGTCCGCCACAGCGTCAGACGTCCACTCCTCCTCCAAGTCCGGCACAACCTCAGGCCACTCCTCCAAGTCCGGCACAGCTTCAGGCCACTCCTCCTCGTCCAACTCAGCCCCATCAGCCGTCTCCGCTGCCTCAGCAATCGCAGAAGAGACACCCCACAGCTATGGTGCGTAGTGGTACGAGTCGAGGTAGTACAGGAAGTACAGGCGGAGGCAAGCGATATAAATATGGTCCAAGCCTCACGCCTCTTCCGCAGAGGCCTTATGACAAGTCCGAGGAGGAAAACGCAGCCATATCGAAGGCCAAGGTGGAAGTGTTGGGGAACGTAGCAGAAATTCAAAAATTTTCCTACGTAACACCAAGATCTATCTATGGAGAGACCAGCAACGAGTAGAAAGGAGAGTGCATCTACATACCCTTGTAGATCGCTAAGCGGAAGCGTTCAAGTGAACGGGGTTGATGGAGTCGTACTCGTCGTGATTCAGATCACCGATGATCAAGTGCCGAACGGACGGCACCTCCGCGTTCAACACACGTACAGCCCGGTGACGTCTCCCACGCCTTGATCCAGCAAGGAGAGAGGGAGAGGTTGAGGAAGACTCCATCCAACAGCAGCACAACGGCGTGGTGGTGGTGGAGGAGCGTGGCAATCCCGCAGGGCTTCGCCAAGCACCATGGGAGAAGAGGAGGAGGGAGAGAGGCAGGGCTGCACTAACTAGAGATCAAATCGCGTGTTATGGGCAGCCCCTAGGCCTCATATATATAGGGGAAGGGGAGGGCTGCGCCCCCTTTAGGGTTTCCCACCCCAAGGGGCGGCGGCCAGCCTCCAGATGGCATCTGGTGCGGCGGCCAAGAGGAGGGGGAGGAGTCCATCCTCCCCAAGGCACCTCGGAGGTGCCTTCCCCCTTGAGGACTCTTCCCTCTAGGGTTCCCTAGGCGCATGGGCCTCTTGGGGCTGGTTCCCTTGGCCCATGTAGGCCAAGGCGCACCCCCTACAGCCCATGTGGCCCCCCGGGGCAGGTGGCCCCACCCGGTGGGCCCCCGGGACCCTTCCCGTGGTCCCGGTACAATACCGATGACCCTGAAACTTGTCCCGATGGCCGAAACAGGACTTCCTATATATAAATCTTTACCTCCGGACCATTCCGGAACTCCTCGTGACGTCCAGGATCTCATCCGGGACTCCGAACAACATTCGGTAACCACATACAAGCTTCCTTTATAACCCTAGCGTCATCGAACCTTAAGTGTGTAGACCCTACGGGTTCGGGAGACATGCAGACATGACCGAGACGTTCTCCAGTCAATAACCAACAGCGGGATCTGGATACCCATGTTGGCTCCCACATGTTCCACGATGATCTCATCGGATGAACCACGATGTCAAGGACTCAATTGATCCCGTATTCAATTCCCTTTGTCTAGCGGTATTTTACTTGCCCGAGATTCGATCGTCGGTATCCAATACCTTGTTCAATCTCGTTACCGGCAAGTCACTTTACTCGTTCCGTAACACATCATCCCGTGATCAACTCCTTGGTCACATTGCGCATATGATGATGTCCTACCGAGTGGGCCCAGAGATACCTCTCCGTTTACACGGAGTGACAAATCCCAGTCTCGATCCGCATAAAACAATAGATACTTTCGGAGATACCTGTAGTGTACCTTTATAGTCACCCAGTTATGTTGTGACGTTTGATACACCCAAGGCACCCCTACGGTATCCAGGAGTTACACGATCTCATGGTCAAAGGAAGAGATACTTGACATTGGCAAAGCTCTAGCAAACGAACTACACGATCTTTGTGCTAAGCTTAGGATTGGGTCTTGTCCATCACATCATTCTCCTAATGATGTGATCCTGTTATCAACGACATCCAATGTCCATAGCCAGGAAACCATGACTATCTGTTGATCACAACGAGCTAGTCAACTAGAGGCTCACTAGGGACATATTGTGGTCTATGTATTCACACGTGTATTACGATTTCCGGATAATACAGTTATAGCATGAATAAAAGACTATTATCATGAACAAAGAAATATAATAATAACTTATTTATTATTGCCTCTAGGGCATATTTCCAACAGTCTTCCACTTGCACTAGAGTCAATAATCTAGTTCACATCGCCATGTGATTAACACTCACAGGTCACATCGCCATGTGACTAATACCCAAGAGTTTACTAGAGTCAGTAGTCTAGTTCACATCACTATGTGATTAACACTCAATGAGTTTTATGTTTGATCATGTTGCTTGTGAGAGAGGTTTTAGTCAACGGGTCTGAACCTTTTAGATCCGTGTGTGCTTTACAAATCTCTATGTCATCTCCTAGATGCAGCTACCACGCTCTATTTGGAGCTATTCCAAATAACTGTTCTACTTGGAGCTATTCTAAATTATTGCTCCATTATATGTATCCGGTCTCTCTACTCAGAGCTATCCGGATAGGTGTCAAGCTTGCATCGTCGTAACCTTTACGACGAACTCTTTTACCACCTCCATAATCGAGAAAATTCCTTAGTCCACTAGTTACTAAGGATAACTTTGACCGCTGTCCTGTGAGCCATTCTTGGATCACTCTTGTACCCCTTGACTGTCTCATGGCAAGGCACACTTCAGGTGCGGTACACAGCATAGCATACTGAAGATCCTACGTCTTAAGCATAGGGGACGACCTTCGTCCTTTCTCTCTATTCTGCCGTGGTCGAGCTTTAAGTCTTAACTTCGTACCTTACAACTCAGGCAAGAACTCCTTCTTTGACTGGTCCATCTTGAACACCTTCAAGATCATGTCAAGGTATGTGCTCATTTGAAAGTATTATTAAGCATTTTGATCTATCCTTATAGATCTTGATGCTCAATGTTCAAGTAGCTTAATCCAGGCTTTCCATTGAAAAACACTTTCAAAATAACCCTATATGCTTTCTAGAAATTCTACGTCATTTCTGATCAACAATATGTCAACAACATATACTCATCAGAAATTCTATAGTGCTCCCACTCACTTCTTTGGAAATACAAGTTTCTCATAAACTTTGTACAAACCCAAAATCTTTGATCATCTCATCAAAGTGTACATTCCAACTCCGAGATGCTTACTCCAGTCCTTAGAAGGATCGCTGGAGCTAGCATACCTTTTAGCATCCTTAGGATCGACAAAACTTTTGATTGTATTACCTACAATCTTTCCTCACGAAAACTGGTAAGGAAACTCGTTTTGATATCCATCTGCCAGATTTCATAAATACAGCTAATGCTAACATGAATCCGACGGACTTTAAGCATCGCTACGGATGAGAAAATCTCATCGTAGTCAACTCCTTGAACTTGTGAAAAAACACTTCGCCACAAGTCGAGCTTCATAGATGGTGACATTACCATCCATGTCCGTCTTCTTCTTAAAGATCCATTTATCTTAATGGCTTGCCGATCATCGGGCAAGTCCACCAAAGTCCATGGATTCGTTCTCGGATTTTATGGCCTCGAGCCATTTATCGGAATCCGGGCCCACCATCGCTTCTCCATAGCTCGTAGGTTCATTGTTGTCCAGCAACATGACTTCCAAGACAGGATTACGTACCATTCTGAAGTAGTACGCATCCTTGTCATCCCACGAGGTTTGGTAGTGACTTGATCCGAAGTTTCATGATCAATATCATAAGCTTCCACTTCAATTGGTGTAGGTGCCACAGGAACAACTTCCTGTGCCCTGCCACACACTAGTTGAAGATACGGTTCAATAACCTCATCAAGTCTCCACCATCCTCCCACTCAACTCTTTCGAGAGAAACTTTTCCTCGAGAAAGGACCCGATTCTAGAAACAATCCTTTATTGCTTTCGGATCTGAGACAGGAGGCATACCCAACTGTTTTTGGGTTGTCCTATGAAGATGTATTTATCCGCTTTGGGTTCGAGCTTATCAATCCTGAAACTTTTCCACATAAGCGTCGCAGCCCCAAACTTTCAAGAAACGACAACTTAGGTTTCTCTAAACCATAACTCATACGGTGTCATCTCAACGGAATTATGTGGTGCCCTATTTAAAGTGAATGTGGTTGTCTCTAATGCCTAACCCATGAACGATAGTGGTAATTCGATAAGAGACATCATGGTACGCACCATATCCAATAGGGTGCAACTATGATGTTCGGACACACCATCACACTATGGTGTTCCAGGCGGTATTAATTGCGAAACAATTTCCACAATGTCTTAATTGTGTGCGAAAACTCGTGACTCAGATATTCATCTCTATGATCATATCATAGGCATTTTATCCTCTTGTCACAATGATCTTCTACTTCACTCTGAAATTACTTGAACCATTCAATAATTCAGACTTGTGTTTCATCAAGTAAATATTCTCAACATCTACTCGAATCATTTGTGAAGTAAGAACATAACGATATTCACTGCATGCCTCAGCACTCATTCGACTGCACACATCAAAATGTGTTACTTCCAACAAGTTGCTATCTTGTTCCATCTTACTGAAAATGAGGCTTTTCAGTCATCTTGACCATGTGGTATGATTTGCATATCTCAAGTGATTCAAAATCAAGTGAGTCCGAGCGATCCATTTGCATGGAGTTTCTTCATGCATATACACCAATAGACATGGTTCGCATGTCTCAAACTTTTCAAAAACGAGTGAGTCCAAAGATCCATCAACATGGAGCTTCTTCATGCGTTTTATACCATTATGACTTACATGGCAGTGCCACAAGTAAGTGGTACTATCATTACTATCTTATATCTTTTGGCATGAAAATGTGTATCACTACGATCGAGATTCAATAAACCATTCAGGTTTAATACTAATCTTGATGGTAGAGGGAGCGTGCGATGCTTGATCATATCAATATTGGAAACACTTCCAACACATATCGTCAGCTCACCTTTAGCTAGTCTCCGTTTATTCCGCAGCTTTTATTTCGAGTTACTAACACTTAGCAACCGAACCGGTATCTTATACCCTGGTGCTACTAGGAGTACTAGTAAAGTACACATCAACACAATGTATATCCAATATACTTCTATTGACTTTGCCAGCCTTCTTATCTACCAAGTATCTAGGGTAATTCTGCTCCAGTGGTTGTTCCCTTTATTACAGAAGCACTTAGTCTCGGGTTTGGGTTCAACCTTGGGTTTCTTCACTAGAGCAGCAGCTGATTTGCCGTTTCATGAAGTATCCCTTTGTTCCCTTGCCCTTCTTGAAACTAGTGGTTTCACCAACCATCAACAATTGATGCTCCTTCTTGATTTCTACTTTCGTGGTGTCAAACATCACGAATATTTCAAGGATTATCATATCTATCCCTGATATGTTATAGTTCATCACGAAGCTCTAGCAGCTTGGTGGCAATGACTTTGGGGAAACATCACTATCTCATCTGGAAGATCAACTCCCACTCGATTCAAGTGATTGTTGCACTCAGACAATCTGAGCACAAGCTCAACGATTGAGCTTTTCTCCCTTAGTTTGCAGGCTAAGAAAATCGTCGGAGGTCTTATACCTCTTGACGTGGGCACGAGCCTGAAATCCCAATTTCAGCCCTCGAAACATCTCATATGTTCCGCGATGTTTCGAAAACGTCTTTAGTGCCTCAACTCTAAACCGTTTAACTGAACTATCACGTAGTTATCAAAACGTGTACGTCCGATGTTCGCAACATCCACAAACGACGTTTGGGGTTCGGCACACTGAGCAGTGCATTAAGGACATAAGCTTTCTACTGATCGCATAATCGCTACTATCAACTTTCAACTATAATTTTCTCTAGGAACATATCTAAAACAGTAGAACTAAAGCGCGAGCTACGACATAATTTGCAAAAGGTATTTTGACTATGTTCAGGATAATTAAGTTCATCTTATGAACTCCCACTTAGATAGACATCCCTCTGGTCATCTAAGTGATCACATGATCCGAGTCAACTAGGCCGTGTCCGATCATCACGTGAGACGGACTAGTCATCATCGGTGAACATCTTCATGTTGATCGTATCTGCTATACGACTCATGCTCGACCTTTCGGTCTCCGTGTTCCGAGGCCATGTCTGCACATGCTAGGCTCGTCAAGTTAACCCTAAGTGTTTTCGCTGTGTAAAACTGTCTTACACCCGTTGTATGTGAACGTAAGAATCCATCACACCTGATCATCACGTGGTGCTTAGAAGCGACGAACTGTAGCAACGGTGCACAGTTAGGGGAGAACACTTCTTGAAATTGTTGTAAGGGATCATCTTATTTACTACCGTCGTTCTAAGCAAACAAGATGCATAATCATGATAAACATCACATGCAATCAAATAGTGACATGATATGGCCAATATCATTTTGCTCCTTTTGATCTTCATCTTCGGGGCTCCATGATCATCATCGTCACCGGCACGACACCATGATCTCTATCATCATGATCTCCATCATCGTGTCTTCATGAAGTTGTCACGCCAACGACTACTTCTACTTCTATGACTAACGCGTTTAGCAATAAAGTAAAGTAGTTTACATGGCGTTCTTCAATGACACGCAGGTCATACAATAAATAAAGACAACTCCTATGGCTCCTGCCGGTTGTCATACTCATCGACATGCAAGTCGTGAATCCTATTACAAGAACATGATCAATCTCATACATCACATATATCATTCATCACATCCTTTTGGCCATATCACATCACAAAGCATACCCTGCAAAAACAAGTTAGACGTCCTCTAATTGTTGTTTGCATGTTTTACGTGGCTGCTATGGGTTTCTAGCAAGAATGTTTCTTACCTACGCAAGACCACAACGTGATATGCCAATTGCTATTTACCCTTCATAAGGACCCTTTTCATCAAATCCGTTTCGACTAAAGTGGGAGAGACTGGCACCCGCTAGCCACCTTATGCACCAAGTGCATGTCAATCGGTGGAACCTGTCTCACGTAAGAGTACGTGTAAGGTCGGTCCGGGCCGCTTCATCCCACAATACCGTCGAAACAAGATTGGACTAGTAACGGTAAGCATATTGAACAACATCAACGCCCACAACTACTTTGTTTTCTACTCGTGCAAAGAATCTACGCAATAGACCTAGCTCATGATGCCACTGTTGGGGAACGTAGCAGAAATTCAAAAATTTTCCTACGTAACACCAAGATCTATCTATGGAGAGACCAGCAACGAGTAGAAAGGAGAGTGCATCTACATACCCTTGTAGATCGCTAAGCGGAAGCGTTCAAGTGAACGGGGTTGATGGAGTCGTACTCGTCGTGATTCAGATCACCGATGATCAAGTGCCGAACGGACGGCACCTCCGCGTTCAACACACGTACAGCCCGGTGACGTCTCCCACGCCTTGATCCAGCAAGGAGAGAGGGAGAGGTTGAGGAAGACTCCATCCAACAGCAGCACAACGGCGTGGTGGTGGTGGAGGAGCGTGGCAATCCCGCAGGGCTTCGCCAAGCACCATGGGAGAAGAGGAGGAGGGAGAGAGGCAGGGCTGCACTAACTAGAGATCAAATCGCGTGTTATGGGCAGCCCCTAGGCCTCATATATATAGGGGAAGGGGAGGGCTGCGCCCCCTTTAGGGTTTCCCACCCCAAGGGGCGGCGGCCAGCCTCCAGATGGCATCTGGTGCGGCGGCCAAGAGGAGGGGGAGGAGTCCATCCTCCCCAAGGCACCTCGGAGGTGCCTTCCCCCTTGAGGACTCTTCCCTCTAGGGTTCCCTAGGCGCATGGGCCTCTTGGGGCTGGTGCCCTTGGCCCATGTAGGCCAAGGCGCACCCCCTACAGCCCATGTGGCCCCCCGGGGCAGGTGGCCCCACCCGGTGGGCCCCCGGGACCCTTCCGGTGGTCCCGGTACAATACCGATGACCCCGAAACTTGTCCCGATGGCCGAAACAGGACTTCCTATATATAAATCTTTACCTCCAGACCATTCCGGAACTCCTCGTGACGTCCGGGATCTCATCCGGGACTCCGAACAACATTCGGTAACCACATACAAGCTTCCTTTATAACCCTAGCGTCATCGAACCTTAAGTGTGTAGACCCTACGGGTTCGGGAGACATGCAGACATGACCGAGATGTTCTCCAGTCAATAACCAACAGCGGGATCTGGATACCCATGTTGGCTCCCACATGTTCCACGATGATCTCATCGGATGAACCACGATGTCAAGGACTCAATTGATCCCGTATTCAATTCCCTTTGTCTAGCGGTATTTTACTTGCCCGAGATTCGATCGTCGGTATCCAATACCTTGTTCAATCTCGTTACCGGCAAGTCACTTTACTCGTTCCGTAACACATCATCCCGTGATCAACTCCTTGGTCACATTGTGCATATGATGATGTCCTACCGAGTGGGCCCAGAGATACCTCTCCGTTTACACGGAGTGACAAATCCCAGTCTCGATCCGCATAAAACAATAGATACTTTCGGAGATACCTGTAGTGTACCTTTATAGTCACCCAGTTACGTTGTGACGTTTGATACACCCAAGGCACTCCTACGGTATCCAGGAGTTACACGATCTCATGGTCAAAGGAAGAGATACTTGACATTGGCAAAGCTCTAGCAAACGAACTACACGATCTTTGTGCTAAGCTTAGGATTGGGTCTTGTCCATCACATCATTCTCCTAATGATGTGATCCTGTTATCAACGACATCCAATGTCCATAGCCAGGAAACCATGACTATCTATTGATCACAACGAGCTAGTCAACTAGAGGCTCACTAGGGACATATTGTGGTCTATGTATTCACACGTGTATTACGATTTCCGGATAATACAGTTATAGCATGAATAAAAGACTATTATCATGAACAAAGAAATATAATAATAACTTATTTATTATTGCCTCTAGGGCATATTTCCAACAGGAAGCCCATTTTGCACCGAAACCGCCACCGCCGCCAAGGGAGAAAGTGCCTGAGGAAACGATTGACCACTTCATTCGTATGGCTCAACCACCAGCTCCCAAGCCTGTTAACACAGACTATGAGCGCCACATCAGGAAGTTAAATCGAGCACGTCTACGTAAGGAGGCGAGCTCGGGATCGATCAAACAACAAGCAGCTGTCAAAAATGCGGGAAAACCATTCCCCAGCTGGGAGAACAGGCGGCGCAATCGATCACCTCGCTTGTTGTGACAACAACACGTGACAGTACGCGCGCGCAATATTATTGTGGGCAAACAGTTTACGTTCCCGAGGTGGGCAATGTGGTAATAACCAAGGACCATATAATGCAGGCTGAAGTTCTCAACATCACTGTTGGACAACTCCTCGAGATCGAGCCCATGCCTGTGCTTAGAGAGGATGAAATAAAACGGAAATATGTCCAGGGCCAACCTTTGGTCGTGCCAGACAAGGTTAAGAACCTCCGAACGAGAATGTATGAATTGCATCAATGGTACATGAACATTACCAAGATTTCAGATCGATTGTCCCTCATGGTGAATGTCAAGGAGGAGCATTACTTCCATGAGAAAGCTCTGTCCGTTGAGTATTCTGAACTGTTTCAGTTATACAATCAAGACGCACTCGACAAATCTATCGTCAGTTGCTATTGTCTGTAAGTGATTTCTTTCTGTAATTTAGGTCTCAAGCTAGCTATAGTGATCCTTTTGATCAATCATTACCTGTAATTATCCTCGCTATATTCTTTTCTGTGGTATTATGTAGGATGAAGATGTATGAAATGAGAAAAGGTGGACGCTTTGGCATTGGGTTCATTGACCCAAACACCGTTAATGAATACACATGGCGGATAAATCCACATCATCAAAAGGACGTAGAGGACAACATGCTAGAGTTCTTGAAGCGCCTCAAATACAATGAAGATATACTACTTCCTTACAACTTCCAGTGAGTCACACTGTCTTGTACTACAAATTCTCTGTTTTTGCCTACTAGCTAGCTACATGTTTTTGCTTACATATGCCCGCTTAATTAAGACATGTAAACGTGTGTGCATGCAGATTTCACTGGGTCTTGTGTATCATTAAAGTTGACGACGGAACAGTTGAAATACTGGACTCACTACTCAAAGCAAAAACTGACTATAACATCTTGTTTGGGATAGTCAACAGGTAATTTCAATCATTATTAACTATATATCTCGGCCTATTTAGTTCGTCATTTCATGATATGAACTATTTAATAACCCCTTTATTCATTTTCTTTGTCGGCGGGCAGGGCTTGGGCAAGGTTCATCAGCGTCACGGAAGGCGAATGAAAAAAAAACTTAAATGGTTTCGACCCAAGGTAAGTAATTAAGTAGTACTAGCTAGCTAGCTAGCTGCCATCTCTTTAATTATCATGCTTGATTAATTATTATCTGATCAAATTCCATTCTCGTAAAGGCCCTGAAGCAGGCGCAGGGGACTGATCTGTGTGCATTCTGCATTTGCGAGAACATTCGCATGATGGCGTCCGAAAGGAGCAGATCTCAAAGACAGGAATGGGTACGCTTGTCAGAACACTATTCACAATTTTTACACCATTATCGATATCTAGTCACACAACTAATACACATGCATATTGATCTCCTTCTTAACAGTTCAAAGAGGTGCGGGAGAAGCTCCTAGAAACGGAGCGCGTAGAAGCACTTCAAGAGGAAATAGCGGGATTTTTGCTCGACCAGGTCATAAATCCGAAGGGAGAATACTATTACCCGCTACCGCCCCCATGAAAACTACTTCCAATTGTCATCGTGCTCCAAAGGCACCAATTAGGCTAATGCCACTGGCTCCGAAGGCAACATGCATATGTAGGAGAAATTGTATATAGCTATACATGTGTGTATGTGTGAATTAATTAATATGGTGGTTTGTGAGACATTGATGATATATATATGCATGATTGGTTCTACTAGAAATTCTATATATATATATATATATATATATATATATAATGTGTACAATGTGTAGTATCGTAAAATACCAGCAAACGAAAAAGAATTAAAATGGAAACACAAAATTAAATGAAAAAGAAATCATAAAACTAAAAACCCCTAAACCTTATAGTACCGGTTGGTCTTACCAACCGGTACTAAAGGGCTCCAGGCCCCTGGAGCTGGCTCATGCCACGTGGTTGCCCTTTAGCACCGGTTCGTGCCGAACCGATACTAAAGGGGGGGGGGCTTTAGTTCCCACACTTTAGTGCCGGTTATGGAACCGGCACTAAAGGGCCTTAACCGGTGCTATTGCCCGGTTCTACACTAGTGCTAGTAGGTTTCCAACATGGGAAGAGAGGGGGAAGGAAGGAGAGGGAGAGAGGGAGAAGGAAAGGGGGGGCACCGCCCCCCTTCCCTTGTCCTATTAGGACTCAAGGGGGGGCAGTCCTCCTACGTCCCTCTTCTCTCTCCACTAAGGCCCATCAAGGCCCACCAGTTCCCCCGGGGGGTTCCGTTAACCCTCCGACACTCCGGTTTTATCCGAAACTTCTCCGGAACACTTCCTTTGTCCAAATATAGTTGTCCAATATATCAATCTTTATGTCTCGACCATTTCGAGACTCCTCGTCATGTCCATGATCACCTCCGGGGCTCCGAACAATCTTCGGTACATCATATCACATAAACTCATAATACCAATCGTCATCGAACGTTAAGCGTGCGGACCCTACGGGTTCGAGAACTATGTAGACATGACCGAGACATGTCTCTGGTCAATAACCAATAGCGGAACCTGGATGCTCATATTGGTTCCTACATATTCTATGAAGATCTTTATCGGTCAAACCGCATAACAACATATGTTGTTCCCTTTGTCATCTGTATGTTACTTGCCCGAGATTTGATCATCGGTATCTCAATACCTAGTTCAATCTCGTTATCGGCAAGTCTCTTTACTCGTTCCATAATACTTCATCCCTCAACTAACTCATTAGTCACAATGCTTGCAAGGCTTATAGTGATGAATATCACCGAGAGGGCCTAGAGATACCTCTACGAAACACAGAGTGAAAATCCTAATCTCGATCTATGCCAACCCAACAAACACCTTCAGAGACACCTGTAGAGCACCTTTATAATCACTCATTTACGTTGTGACATTTAGTAGCACACAAAGTGTTCCTCCAGTATTGGGGAGTTGCATAATCTCATAGTCTGAGGAACTTGTATAAGTCATGAAGAAAGAGTAGCAATGAAACTGACACGATCATAATGCTAAGCTAACGGATGGGTCATGTCCATCACATCATTCTCCTAATGATGTGATCCCGTTCATCAAATGACAACACATGTCTATGGTTAGGAAACATAACCATCTTTGATTAACAAGCTAGTCAAGTAGAGGCATACTAGGGACTATATGTTTTGTCTATGTATTCACACATGTACTACGTTTTCGGTTAATACAATTCTAGCATGAATAATAAACATTTATCATGAATTAAGGAAATAAATAATAACTTTATTATTGCCTCTAGGGCATATTTCCTTCAATCCGCACTGGCAAATTCCTAACTCCTCAGTCAAAACAAATTCCTCAGAGACCAGAAGATCTTCATCTGTGTTACTGAAGAAATTGACTGAACTGTATGAGATTTCCAATGGATTCACTCGAAAGGATTGGGTAGGTGTAGGATTTTGGTATGAGCATCACTTGGAAAGTGTTTCCTTAGTTTTACCCCGACCCCATTTAATAGTACGGTGTTTTCTATGACTCAAGAAAGAGAAAATAAAACTATGAAAACAAAATTCTTCACGCTTCATAGTCCTCGCATTAATACCAAAGTCTTCAAGGTCACACAAATTTTCTCAATTTCAAAGTCTTCAAGAAAACCATAGTCTTCAAGTGAAGACATTCATTTTTAGGGCTCGACTTTCATTGTAAATATCAAACTCCTCATAGACTTGTAGAACATGTGTACACTCACAAACACATTAGTCCCTTAACCTATAAGTCTTCAATACACCAAAATCACTAAGGGGCACTAGATGCACTTACAATCTCCCCCTTTTTGGTGATTGATGACAAATAGGTTAAGTTTTCAATGGGGATAAACATATGAAGTGTAAATACTAATATTGAGGAATTTGATTGCAAGATATAGAAGAACTCCCCTGAAGATGTGCATATTTGAGGAATTTTCTTTGGATAGCAAATGCACATTGTAGAGTAAAATCATGGAGATCTCCCCCTATATCTTGTAATTCATACACGCATTTGACATATAACATGAAGATTTTGAAATGCATGATGAAATATGGTGTCTGACGAAATTCAACATGCGTGCATTAAGGTACTTGAGGAAATAAGAATGCAGAAAGCAGACAACAGTATCAGAGCATCATAGGACTTAAGTTTACAACTCATCAGAGCAAACACCTAAGAAGAGCAAGAGTTATAACTTAACGAAAAAATGCCCATATAAAAGACCTGCTTGAAGACTAACTCAAATCCCCCCTTTTTCATCAAATGACCAAAAGGGACGAAAAATGAGGACTAACGCCCCAGAAGAAAATCATCATGATGTCGATGGAAGAGCGCCAATGTTGTTGGGGTCGTCCGTTGATGTATGGCCTGCCGCAGTGTCGTTCAAATCTTCAGCTTCATCCGTCTGACGCGATGAAGAATATGAACTTGTAACCAGATGAGGAACTTTGACTTTCTTAAATTTCTTCGAAGGTGGCTGAGACCAGTCAAAGTCCTATTGGAAGCCCATCTGCTTGAGATCTTCTTCACTGTATAGGTGAGACAGAATAGCCCAAGAGCGGTCGAAGACTTCATGCAAGTAGTAGTGATTCTTCTTCACAGTGTTTTGCGTGACAGTCATGTTCTGAAGAATTGCACCAAACCGACGATTGACCCACTTTTGATTGCGATCGACCTTCTGATGAAGACTTAGAATAAGCTCACGATCTATCATCATTCATGGAGCAGTGGCTTGAGGAACTGGCTTTGAAGCTTTTGCGGCAGAGTCTTGGGTTGCAGAGTCATCATTGGTGGAATAAGATGCATATAAGAGATCAAAGAAGACTCAAATAGTATTTACAGATATAACTGATCATAAACTCGCAATTCATCGGATCCCAACAAACACACCGCAAAAAGTTACATCAAATAGATCTCCAAGAACATCCAGGAGAACATTGTATTGAAGATTTTTACAAAGAGAGAGAAGAAGCCATCTAGCTACTACCTATGGACCCGTAGGTCTGTGATAAACTACGCACGCATCATCGGAGGAGCACCAATGAGGATGATGAACCCCTCTCTGTGTTCGTTTTCCCCTCCGGCAAGGTGCCGGAATATGGCTCTAGATTGGATCTCGTGGTTCTGGAACTTGCGGCGGCTGGAATTGTGTTTCGTCAACTCCCCCTAGGGTTTTTGGAATATTTTGGTATTTATAGAGCTGAGAGGCGGTGGAGAGGGCACCCGTGGGACCCACTACCCACCAGGGCACCCCAGGGCCCTCTAGCGCGCCCTGGTGCCTTGTGGGCCCCACATGCCTCCCCTCCTGCACTTCCTTGGCTCCCAAGTTGTCTTCTAGGCCAAAAAAATCCCCAAAAAATTTCACTGCATTTGGACTTTATTTGATATGGATATTCTGCGAAGTAAAAAACAAACAAAAAACAGCACCTGGCACTGGGCACTATGTCAATAGGTTAGTCCCAAAAAATGATATAAAGTTGCTATAAAATAAATGTAAAACATCCAAGATTGATAATATGACAACATGAAACAATCAAAATTTATAGATACATTGGAGATGTATCATGTCCCGCCAGAATTTATGTAGAAGATGAACACCAGCTGCGCGATCCCGATGATGAACAATAGGCTCACCCTTGCTAAGGGTTTGTTTCCCTTCGTCGTTGCTCACCGAATCAAGATCAGGTACCCGTCTCCTTTAAGTTAGTGACTCCCGACACCTTGAAGGGATTGTCTTCAACAACAACAACGTTGGTATGGTGACCAGGTGCAAGGAGCACTGCGAGGCATTTACCATGTATCGTTTGGGTGTTACCTCTGTTTAAGACTTTTGCGCTGGATGTTTAGTTTAAGACTTTCCTGCAACTGTTCGTCAATTTAACTGCATATGAGTAAGACTGGTTTACGCCATGCATGTTATTAATTTCCTATGTTGTGCATGTTTGTGTGCTGGTAACCCCACCACTCTAAGATCACAAGTCTTGCATGTAACCAAACAAAACTTTACATCTACTAGAACAAACTTACAACCAAACACCATTGTGTGTGTTTCTGCTCAACTAGACCGGAAGGGACGTATGCAAACAAACTATGTGCAGAATATTGTTTTTTGCCTGTTTTCATTCAGCCTCTCTGAGTCAGGCCATAGATGCAAAGGGCTCAAAATCCATGCAGTATACCAAATGCATCCTTAGCCATTGCCTCGTTCCCCTAACATCAGCATGGACTCAGATCCTCTAACTTTGGGAGGGAAGTTAGGGATGCCCTGACTTCCGTTGGCTTGATTTTCATAGCCCGCGTCCTAATATGATGATTTGTAAGCATATTTATCTACAGTGATCTATAAAGAATAATTAATCTATATCGATTCATGTTCCTCTGATTTGCCTTCCTCATTTTATACAGAGAGTGAATTGTAGACTGACTTGCCTCCTCCAAGTCAGAGGATCCGGTTTCCATCTGCTTATGTTTTGGTGCTCTCTAGGAAGAATGCCAATTTATTTTGATGCAAGGAATGTGTATGTGATGGTCTTGTAAAATGATTGTGATTCCTTAAATGAAATTTATGTTGAGCCTCCTTTTGCTCAAGAGAAGAAGGGAAGGGACAAAAGTGACAATACATTTTCTCTTTTCTTTTATTTTTCTTTAGGAGTATATATTTGCTCTTATTTTTGTAAATCCTTTTATCTTTTTGAAATATTATTGAAAGAGTTGTGACATTTGGATTTGGAAGGCTTCGATGCATCCCTGACCTATGCACAATGTAATATGACAATATGCAACCACGTTTTTAGATGGATGTCGATTTGCAAGTTCTAGCTTACGATATGATTTATATACAAGAAATTCATAGTTTCAAGAATTCTGAGGTACCACAAGATGAAACCTGAGGAGTTGGGAATACTTTTGTTGTTTTGCATGGTGGTCCCTCGTTGTCCTGGGAGATAGTTCCGATTGTTGATGTTTTATTCGAATTCGAAAGTGCCAGACCTATATATTTATAAAGAAAGTAATCCAGTTCATTGATTCCTACCACTTAATCTTAATTTTTTTTGCGGGTGACCACTTAATCTTAATTTATTGTATCTTCCCGAGAATCCAAGGCCAACAGTGAGCATGCCATGGCCAAGAAACCTGATTTTAAACCCTTTTTTGCGAGAAGATTTTTAAACTCACAATGACCTACAAACGACCTCACTCGATGAAATGTTTAAGTTCCCACCACCTGGGAAGCGAAGGGCTGACTAGTCAATTTGTGTCAAAACACAATGTCTCTATAAAAAGTATCCATCATATAAAGGTTAAAAGCAGACAGAGGCAAAACTTATAGACTTTAATTCCCATTAATACCGTAACCATTTGAATGTGGACGATCAAAACAAAAAATAAAACAATGTTTTTTTTTAGAATCATAAAACAATGTGTTGTGAGTGCGCGCTGCACAGGAAAACAACGGGCTATAATGTCCAAACTAGCATCTTGTGCAATGCATCCAAAATCCATTATGTTTTTTTTTGGGTAAAAACTTCCAATCTACATATCATCAATCATGATAGTACAACAAATACTAGAAATAACAAAAAAAATATCTAGATCCATAGACCACCTAGCGATGACTACACGCACTGAAACGAGCCGAAGGCGCGCCGCCGCCTCGCCCTCCCTCACTGGAGCCGGGCAAAACTTGTTGTAGTAGACAGTCAGAAAGTCGTCGTGCTAAGGCCATATAGGCCAGCGCATTAGAACAACAACCACCATCATTGAAAGTTTAGGTCGAAAGGATCCAACCTATAGACACATGAACACAGACGAACAAAATACTTGATCAAATCGGAAACAAATCTTCACATGCCCTCCCATGAAACATAGGAGAGTATCGCTTGAAACATTTCTTTGGCGCGCTGGCCTAATACGTTTTACATTTATGTTTGTTTTCAATTTTTGTTATACATTTATGAATGTTTCCTTTCCTTTCTGTTTTTTTAAGTTTTACATTTGATCATTTCATTCTAATTATTTTTCTTCCCTTGTATTCCTTCTTAAAATATATGAATATTTTTTCAAAGTACATAAACAGTTAAATGTATGCATGTACTTCCTCATATGCATGAATATTACTTCTATTGTACATGAAAACTATATTATTACATTAATATGTTTCATTTTTGTAAATATATGAATATCTTATTAGCATTTCACAATTGTTTTTCAAATATATGAACATAGTTTTTGGTTACACGTGGACATTTTCTCCTATTATTAAACTTTGGTTTATAGGAGGTATACTCCTATTAGAAACTCCATTTCCCCTTTTCTTTTTTTAGTCGAAACACACACCCGGAAATCCCAATTTTTCCTTAAAAAACGAGGAAAAAGTGTGCCGGTTGACGGGCCGCGCTAAATGCAGCCCATGAGGAACACCTTCAGGCGACGCGGCATTCCCGTTGCGGCAAACCCCACCCCAAACCCGAAACCCTCGCCCGCCTCCGGCGGAAACCCTCGATTCCCCACCCCACTCCCCACTCCGAAATGAGTTCGCCGGAGGACGCCCTGGGAGACAGCGCCCTGGCGCCGACCATGGCCTCGCGTGTCTCCGCCGCCCGCATCGCCGTCGTCGAGCTCGAGGACGACGACGACGACACGGCCGCCTCCACCCCGGCCCCCCGCTCCCGCGCCTCCCGGGGCCTCCTCGACGCCTCCTCCTCCTCCCCGGCCTTCCCCAAGCGCCGGCTGCCGATGTCCCCCATCTGCATCGACGATGACACGCCTCCTCCCCCGCCGAAGCGGCGGGAGCCCGGATCCGCCGCGCCCGGGACCGGGACCCCCCCGTCGTTCGTCCCGTGCTCGCTCGCCCCCCGCCCCCGCGTCGCCGCCGCTCCCGGTTCTTTCTTCCCGAGCCCGTTCCGCGCCGCTGCTTTGCAGATCCCTGGGCGGTCTGCCCCCGGATCTGTCGACCTGGACATTGTTGTCCTGGAGACGCCGGGCTACACCCCCGTGCGCCGGGTCGGGGCCTCCCCGGGGCCCGTCCCGTGCTCGCTCAGCCCCCGCTCCGGCGGCGATGGTCCGCGCACGCCTGATTCTGTTCTCCGGCGCAATATCGACTTCGAAGATGCCGCTGATCTGGGGATCCCCGGGTCGGCTTCCCCCGGCTCTGCCGACCCCGACATTCTTGTCCTGGAGACCCCGGGCTTCACCGCCTCCCGCCCGGCCGGGCCTTCCAGCGTCCCAATCGGGACTCCCCCGTCGTTCGTTCCGTGCTCACTCGCCCCACAGTCCCGTGGTGCTGCTGTTCCTAATACGCCTGTTCTACCGCGCGCGTTCGACTTTGACGCTGCTGATTTGGGGATCCCTGGGCCGGCGTTCCCCGGATCTGTTGGCCCCAACGCTGAGACACGTTTCTTCACCAACTCGCGCTTGGATGTGGCAGGCCCCTCCACTTTTCGAGGTTTCTTTTCTGCTGCCCCTGCAAATACATTCTTTTGGTGAAATTCTTAACTAGAACTAGGCTTGTAGCTGCCTTTTATTTTAGGCTTGATAGCTGAACAATGGTTATCTTGCCAAGAAGTGAGCAGTGTGTACACTGGCTTAATCTATGAAATTTGCTACGGGGCAAGAAGATACTCCCTCCGTTCCAAAATAGATGTCTCAACTTTATACTAAAGTTAGTACAAAGTTGAGTCATCTATTTTGGAACGGAGGGAGTAGATGGGAATTGGTTGTGCTCATGCTTAGGCTGCAAGGCATTTAGCTTTGTGTCATGAGAGGCAAAGTGGGTGTCTTTTTTAGAAAAGACTGACAAGATAGGTGTTGTTTTGTGCAATTTGAGATGATTTGTTAGTTGTTTTTTTGTTTTACGTCTCTTCTAGATACAGGCCAAGAAGGTGCAAATTCCTTTGCTGACTTAAATAGCCCAAGAACATTTGAAATTCCGAACTGCAAAACAAAATGCAATCTTTATTTATTGAGAACGGTATAATCTTGATCCTTCAGGTCGTGTAGAACAAGTGACTTCTCTACCGCTCAAGTTCATGTCAACTAATATTTTGGATAACATGTCAGTTCGTAGTATCGAACCCTAACTAATATATTGTTTGTGTTAGTTTTCTTCAGAGATGAGTTTTTATTCACACGAATATCAAGAACTTCAGCTCTTGCGCCTTAGAGCGGTTTAATTTTATATTCTCCATTTCTTATATGGAGGCGCCTTATGCCGCCCCATTAATTAATTTACTAGATGGTGGCATGTTCTGGACTCATTATAACTTGGATTCACCTAGGCAGGAGCAGTAACTCTAATTTGTGCCTTTTCAGGAGCTTCTTCCCCGATATCTTTGGACAGTGATGATGAGCTGGATGACTTTGGGTACAAAGAGCCATCAGACAATTTGATTTTACCCTGTGAAGAGCCCATGCAGGAAGAGGAGCGAAACGACAACACAGAACAAGGAAACACAAAGCAGGTCTGGCTGAGTAGCAAAGCCTGACAATAAACGAACTTCTCAATTCAAGTTTCACAATAGATGCAACTTCAGCAATAAACCTCTCTTTCATTATATAGGAAAGGATGCGACTAATAAAGGAAGGGAAAGCGAAAATGGTTGAAGAAAAGAAACGACAGCGGGAGGTCTGTCTCGTTAAGCATTTTACAAACCAATGTTTACCGTGTTGCATGATAGAGAGTGCAGAATATAAGAGCGTGCTGTTTACTTCGCAGGAAAATAAGCTCATGAAAGAGGCTATTAAAGCTCAAAAGGCAGAGCAGAAGAAGTATGCAAAAGAAAAAGAAGACTGGGAATCAGGAAAACATGCTTTAAAATCTATTGTTGCTGAGATTGACTCAACAATCATTGAAACTGGCTCAGTTGGAGGTATTTTAATACTTATACCCTGGCCAATTAATTAGTTGCATGAAACTATCAAGTTAGTCTCAATTATCGTGATTTTGTCTCCATTTTTCTCTATTGCTGAGATATTTGGACCTTTGCAAACAGGTGGTCTTCTAACACGGTTTGCAGAGAAAGGCCTTAAGTATCGAGTTCAGGTTAATCCAATCAGAGGATCGATTTTGTGGAAGATGGAGGTTCCTCAAATTGGCCAGGTGCTTGTTGGTCATAACTATATCTGTCATATTTACGATGAATGCTTCCTCTCTTTTGGTCTAGCCTTTAAAAAATTGTAATCCTCCATTTTCCCTCCGAATTCTTCTGTTCCAAAGGGGCCTTTACTAGATTGCATTCAACTACAATCTTTTATGTGAGACAACTTGAATTCCTGGAACAACACTGATGATAAAGGGGAACAATTGATTAAGCAACTACTTTGGGTAAAGGAAATATCTATATACTCCCTCAATCCGGGTTTATTAGCCCCCTCGTATTATGGGTCACTTTGACAATCTTTAACAAAATATGAAGTATATGATACAAAGAGCATATTGTTTGATTTGTATTCTAAAGAGGTTTCCAATGGTATAATTTCTGTGACATATAGTTCACATTTTATTAGTTAAATCTATGGTCAAATTTTAGCCCAAAATAAGAGGGGCCGTAGTAAACCTGGACGGAGGGAGTACATTCCAAGCCATGGAGAAGTAGGATGTAAGTTAAAGTGCTTTCCTGATGTGTCATTTCTGTTAAGCTTCCAGGAATCGAAAAAGTATCTTTATGACACAAAGTTACTGTAAAGATATAGATCCAAGGTTTTGTGACATACATTTAGTCTGGAACCACATAAAAATATCCTTGAGTAGTTAAGCATATCTTTCTGCATAACCAGCACCATGTCTTTGTCATATATCCTAAGTGATATTATTGTGTGCAGGACCCAGCTTCAGTGTCAGAAGTGCCATATATTCTATTTGTGCTTCAAGCTGAGGAATTCTGTGATCTTATCAACAGTGGGTCCTTCTGGGATCATGTTCACCTTGTTCAAGATCGCTATCCAACATTCACTGTTTGCTTTGTCACTAATAAATTGATGAACTACAGAAATAAATGGTTGGTTCTACAAAGTCTGAATTACCTTGTTCTACGGTTTTCTATTTATCTTTATGTCTTATGTTCACTGTTTCTGAAGCCCCTTTTGTTCTTTAAACTATGCTAAGTAGCCGACAACATTATCTATAGCTTTGGCATGCCATTTTTTGCTACTCTTCGTTGTTGTTCACCTAAATGTCCAGTGCAGAGTTTCCGACTGCTGTTACATCCCATTTAGTTAGCTCGATAGTTCATTTTCCCGGGAAAAAAACTTTCTTGAACTGTTAGACCGATAAGTGGACTTAAACAGGCTTAAATGGCACACTGTTTACATCCCTAATTGTGATGTCCTGTTTATTGTGTAAGCTGGAACCAACACACAAACACACTCAAGCCTGGAACATTATGCGAGAAAATCTGACCTGTATGGTAGTTCTGGATAATATTTTTATTTTTTCTGTAATGTTACAACTTGTAAGTAATAGGAAATGTATTCATCTTTTGTATTTGAAGTATGCTAAAATGTCCTTTCTTTTTTCTCGTGTGTTAGCGAGCGGGCTCAGTATAGGAATGCACCCAATTTTAATAGCTGGAAACGCCCACCAGTGGAAGAGGTCTGTTTCCAACCTTATCAAAATTTTCCTGAACTATCCTTTTATAGAATGTGTAATGGATTTGTTTTTTCAGGTTTTATGCAAATTAGCAACACACCATGTTAAAGTTCACTCAAGGCAATGCGCAGATGAAGCTGAAGTAGCCGATCATGTTGTTGGCTTGACATCTAGTCTTGCAAATTGCAGATTCAGGTAAGCTAGATTTGTTAGATCAGAATTACTTCACCAATGGTCGCCTGTGCTTTTTTTTTCTGGTTCTAGTCCACTGTACGCTAATTGCTTTGTGTAGTCATTATACTGAATTTGGACTGAAGTTGAACAGTAGCCTATAACATTGATCAATGATCATCGCTATAGGAAGCAAAAAATACTCCCCCAGTGACAACAAAAGCCCCCACGAGAAATCCGAGCTCAATTTTGACCATGAGTTTAGTAATCAACTTATAAGATATGAGTTATATGTACTACAAAAATAATACCCCCTCCGTTCACAGTTATAAGATGTTTTGGATATTTGAATATGGACTACATACGAACTGAATGAGTGAACAAGGACACTAAAATGCATCTATGTACATCCGAATCAGAAAAACGTTATAAGATGTTCTAACGTTTTTAATGTCCAAAACATCTTATAACTGTGAACAGAGGGAGTATCATTGTTCTTTCGAGTACGAATTCATTGATATAATATTTTAATGTCGTATGACTTACATTTTATTAGTGAAAGTTAGGCTAATTTCAACGTGGCCTTTTATATCTGGACGGAGGGAGTATGAATTACATAGATATAAGCACCTTTTTTATACAGCTGGTGTGCATATTATGCTAGATGGACATACTTGATTTGACTTCAGCGCATCGAATTCAGTTCACATGTTACTCTTCTAGTGGGTATTGTATTAGTCTTGCAGTCGTCTTTCACACTCACCAAACCAAGGGAAAATGTGTCAAGGTTCCCATATACACTGAAATCACAGCTCTAATACTGTAAACTTTCTGCCGAAAGACAAAAATCACATTACCTTGGACCTCTGTTACTCTTCCATTATGGCAGTGATGTTTCATGTAGCAGCCAGTTTGTATTCAGTGCTGTGGTACCCCAAGGTATAATTATGTTGTATCTACCTCCTAATGCCTAATATGGTATGAAATAGTTGTCATGTAGTTCTATTCAATGATATTTATATTTTTGGTGTCACTGGGGTTATTTCCCAACTGAATATGAGCGCACCGTGGAAGGCAAAGCCTTGACCGGAGGTGTGCTTGTTGGTCTCAACGCGAATTTGCCACCTGAGATAAGCTTGGTCCTTAATGACCATCATTATTAATGTTGCACATATTCAGTGATATGATTTTGTATTTTGTCCCATTTTGTCTTACTGAATCTGGAAGCAGCTCCATGTTCCATTAATGTTTACCCTGTGGACTTGTGCAGGAAACCACTGTCATGGTTATCTGTGCATGCTAATGGTGCAGTGGTCCCTAAAAATTTCATTGATAAAGATCTGGCTAAGAAAGACACGTGGTAAGTTGAACATATACTGAATCAGGTCTCCGTTTGGTTTTCTCCTCCTGATTATTCTACCAAACTGGAAATGGTTCCTGTTCTTGCATATACCGTAAGCTGTGCAATTCCAGTATTCTTCTTTTTGTGCAAGGCCACCTGCACTAAGTTTGGTTGTTGCCTTATTTTTCCTTCTGCAGAATTTTCATTAGAGTCGTAGAGTAACAAGTAAAACAGAGTTGCTTGTTCCTACACCAACGAGTCTCCTTCTCTGCTGTCTAGCCTAGTCTGTCTCGGTACCAGAGTTCTAAACTCTATTAGTATTATGGCCTAGTTCTCCCCATCAAAATTACTATGAAATGAAAACAACAACAACAAAATTCTATATGTGGGTGGGGTGGTTTCAACTCGTACATGTAAGCCAGTCTTGCGCCTCTTGGTTGGACTGGCTTGATTTTGATTTTCATGCTAACTGTTATACTAAAGAAACCGCCTTATAAATGGTCATGCTGTTTAACCAAACCTGAACAACAGGATTGTAATATCGCAACTGCTCTTTAGATGAAACTGTTGGCCATGCTGATGATAATTCCATATTATAATGTTTCTAGTCAAGTCATTCATTTTTAGCATCCAACTAGGCATCCATGCGTAGAACAATATTTTTAAATTCCAGCTTTCAAATCAGAGTTGCATTCCCTTAATCCTATCCAACTTTTCACATAAATTATCCATGGCAGGATGAAGGCTCTAATAGCCATCCCAAAGGTCCAGCCAAGGTTTGCCCTCGCGATATGGAAGAAGTACAGTACCATGAGATCCCTTCTGAAAGTATATATGGATTCCACTAAAACTGTGAGTGCTGCCCATTTTACCACGTTCTAAACTACTGCAATAGCTTGATGTGTTTCTCCTTGCGCGCTCTCAAGTCCTAACCTGTGCATGCGACAGGTTCGCGAGAAGGAGCTTCTGCTGCAGGACCTGATGTGCGAGGACCGCGTAGGCGAGGAAAGCCGAAGGCTGGGACCAGTATGCTCTAGAAGGGTTTACAGGACTCTCATGGCAGAAGACGGGGCAGTTGAAGCGGATGCTGCTGCCGAGTAATAACCCTAACGGTAGATCGTGTGATCCTTTCGGACCTGCTAGGCTAGTGCATATGTATTGGGTGTTGCACCACCAAGCTAAAACTAAAACTCCACGCAGCTATTGTAATGAAGCCATTACGTGCTGTGCTGCACGGTGGCGCTTATTATGTTCCGCGAGACTTGTACGAAAGCGGAACTAGAAGGATCGTATGCTTAGGGGATTGACGAATGGAATGCTATGCTAATATATATGTAATGTAAGATAAGCCAGTCGTGTGTTGTGAAGTTGTGTGTTGGTATTCTGTGATAGAAGGACATTGTTGACTACAGTCAGGAGCTCTTGCAATGCTTTTTTTATCTAGAACTAGAACGTTCGGGCCTCTATGATTCGCAGTAGCAGGAAAAACACGTGATTTGCTGAATCTTATAGAGCTTGAGTTCGTTTGATTGCATCGTAGAAGAAAACACATGATTTAGGAGATGAGAGAAGGAGGAATAGGGAGGTGAGAAGGGGCAGGGGATTATTGTTTGATGATGGGAGCCTTCCATCAACGGGCACATGAAAGAGATGGAAAGCATCAAAGCGGTGCGAAAGGGAAACACGTCCAATGATCAAAGTGGCGCGGAAGGGAGCACGTCCAATGATCTAACGAAACATCTAATGGTCTAAGCCACGTACCGGAGCTAGTTAGGCAGCTCCGGCATCCCTCTCGACGGCCGGCCGGCCTGATCGCGGAGAGCGAGCGACAGAGGACGCTTCACTGGTCGAAGACAGGACGACGGAACGGCATGGCACGGAGGGGTTTGGTCTGGTTTCCTTGCTTGCTGTTGGTACATCGCGGCCGGGCATTAACGGGTGAGCAGTGCTACTCGGGTGCGCCCAGCTCGTCGTACACCCCGTGCGCGACTTCTCGTGGAGCAGAGCAGTGTCTCCGTATGTGGCTTCCTTTAAGCCAAAGGTTGGAGCGTGTGCTCACGGCCGTACACCGCAAGTTGGCGGCTGCCATGCACGTTGCGCGCTAGTGATCGATCCAAGTTGAAAGAGACCGGGCCTCAAATAATCTGAGATTGTGTTCAAGAAAACAATGCATATCAAGTACTCCCTCCGTTCCAAAATACTTGTCTTTCTAGGCATTTCAAATGGACACAACATATGAATGTATGTAGACATATTTTAGAGTGTAGATTCGCTCATTTTGTTTCGTATGTAGTCACTTGTTGAAATCTCTAGAAAGACAAATATTTAGGAACGGAGGGAGTACTTTTTTTGGGGTGGTATTGTGGTAACGGGAATTTTGGTGACGGCAACGCTTCAATTGCGGCTTCTGCTAGTATTAATTTATGATGATGCTACCCAGCTGACGTTCGCTGGGAGAGGGGTGACAAGCAAACAACATTTGATGACAGTTTTATTTGTGAGGAAAGATGACGGCAATTTTAAAACAAAAAATGCCTTGTGTGAAGAAACTGTCATATGCCGCTCTGAAGAAGTTGTCATCTCCGCACAACTAAAAATGCCGCATAAAATGTTCGCAAATGCCACCCTCCCCGGCGAACATTCGCTAGTTACGAGCATCCTTCATTTTTGGACAATTTGTGATGCCATTCACTATAGAGCTCCTAGGAGGCTAGGAGGACCTGGTCTCTCCGGAACCGATGAAGGTAGAAGTGTTGTCCACTATGTTGGTACCCCTCCGTCTGATTTACCTCGTGTAGGTTGGGTGGTGGCACACGATGCAATCATCAAGATCAATGTGGATGCTAGCTACGTGATGGAAGAAGATTTTGCAAGCACTAGTGCGGTGGCTAGAGATCACCAGGGAGAAGTTTTGTTATCTTCGTGGGAATTCCACCCCATTTGCTCAAGTGTCAAGGAAACGGTGCTTTAGACCTCTTTAGCGAGTCCTTATGCCGTCATTGCCATGCACAAGACAATCATCATCGAGACTGACCGTTTTTTCCTAGACAGGTCAACTTTTGTCGGTTTGAAGAGAGAGACTTGGGGGTCTTGAGCCGCCTTATTCCCCAATGTACCATTGCAAAAGGTGAAACTCGTTGGCAATAGAGTGTCCCATGAGATTGCTAAAGAGGTAAATACACCTGTGGTGTCTGAACTTGTCATGAATGTTCAATCCTATATGTGACAAAAAATTGTAATTAATGATTGTATGATGTTTTCTGCGTCAACATATGGTGATCTTCAAAAAATTAGCAATATCTTATTTTTTTCATTCAATCATATAGAGTTAACTCTCTTGAAAACCGGTTAGAAAATCTTTATTTACAACAATATTAGCAAGTACTCCCTCCGTCTCATAATGTAAGACGTTTTTTGACACTAGAGGGGGTACTAATCTTAAACATCATAATCAGAAGACCAGCATCAACCCATGCAAATGCAAGGACAAATATATCCACAACATCAGCAGTTCGGTAGCAACCAACACTACTTCACGTCGATGGCATTGGCATCATCATGGTGGACCATCCCCATCAGCTCCGCCACCACCTCCTCCGTCAGCTCTTCCAGCACCGCAACCGCTAGCTCGGCGCCGACGTCCCACCGCCCCAGCCGGGCATCCCCTCTCTCGCCGGGCATGTCCAACGGTACGAGGTCGTGCCCCCTGGCCTCAAACATCTCCTCCAAATGTGCAGCAGCGCTGGCAGCACGGTCGGTCCTCGTGGGCGCCGGTGCGGGGTGCGCCATCGTCGTCGCCGTCGTTGTTGAAGTCTCCATGAGGACATCGCCGGCCTTGCTGCTTTCTGTGGCAACTTTCCGCTGGAGCAATGCGGGCTTGCGTGCCGCGTCCAGGAGCTCCCTCAAGACGACGATGGCTTCTGCAATGGTCGCAACTATCGCTGCGTGAGCTTAGTCCATGATCGACGACCAATGGCGCGGAGGAAGAGATATGGGGGCTGCGTGCTTGCTTACTCTCGGCGTACGCCCGCGGTGGCTTCTCGAATGGCGGGCGCTCCAAGACGGACACGGGGCTCAGCTGCTTCGACGAGTCGTCGTCGTCGTAGCTTCCTCCCACGTCGTCCTCTGCTTCATCCCCGTGTGCCTCGACGGCGTTCTTTCTTTTGCTCGCCGTCTTCTCGCCTTCGACGGAGCACGGGCCAATGGCGGCCGACCGCAGCCTCTTCTTTCTTTTCGTGGACGCAGGCGCCGCCGAGCCGCGGAGGAACTTGGAGAGGAGGCCGCTGGCGGTGGCGGGCGTTCTCTTGCTGGCCGTCACCCGCCTCGGCGCCGGGGAGGTGCCTCTGCTCCTCGGCCAGCAAGGTAAGGAGGCAACGCCGCAGCCTCCGGCCGCGTCCAGGGTGGTGGGGGAGCAGCCCTTCTCGAGGAGGTAGAGGTGAAGGGAGAACGGCTCTTGCTCCTCCTCCAGGAGCTCCGACAGGCGGCGGCTGCTGGCGGACGGCGACGGTGAGGGGCCGGCCATGGGCTCGGGTGATCCGGTGGTTTGGTGGAGTGGACGGGGCCGGATGGCAGAGACGTATGGAAGGCAGGGGAGCTTATAAAAAAAGACGCGAGGGAAGGGAAGATGGTGTGTGAGTGTGGGAGAAGAGGCACATCACAACTTTCTTTCAAGTAGTTGCACAAAAGAGGTAGACAAAGGGGTGATTCACATGATTCCTAAAACGCATGAATATAAAAGCGCAAGAGTTAGGGTTAATTTCAATTCTTTTGACACCCAAAATTCACCAAATTGACAGGAATTGCCTTTTTTGAGGAAATTCCCAATTTACACCCTCATTTTTTGACATCATTGCCACATTTACCCCTAAGCGAATTTTTCCCAACTGAGTTTTGTCGTCCGTTTCCTAGAGCGCTCATGAGATCCAAGATACCAAAATTGCAAGATACAGACGTATGATCGAAACACGCCAAACGGGAAGGGTTCAAATGATTGTACCCGAGTATTTTGCACCTCCATGCAAAAAGAAGAAGAAGAAGAGTATTTTGCACCTACTGCATGAAGTTTGCACACCAAGGAGTAAAGTTCAAGGCCACCTTCACTGTGCTCGTGTGAAAACCGCTCTAGTACCATCTAGATGAAAAGTTCAAGTCCGGAAGGCCGCCTTTGTCGAAAACACAACATATCAAACTCTCTATTGTCATTAGTTCATTTGTATTCCGTGGGGATTATTAGAATTCAGTAAGCTCAGACTTGTTCAAATGTAGTTTTTCAAAAAGCGAACATGATACGGGAGAGAGCCATCCAATTCTTAGAGCATCTCTAGCAGATCCCGTATACCGTCGTCCTGCAAATGTCGTTTACAGTATCCATAAACAAAATGTGCGATCCGACGGACGGTTTGGCAGAACAGATCCCGTAAACTTCGCCGGACTTCTAACTCGATTTAAACATCTAGTCCGCGCCATCCAGTTGATCATTAAAACTACTAGGACACTTCATACATACCATAGTTCATACAAGCAAATTTAAAACAACTAGATAGATAGTTCAAGCTAGCAGATGAAGGAAATATGCCCTAGAGGCAATAATAAAGTTGTTATTTATATTTTCTTATATCATGATAAATATTTATTATTCATGCTAGAATTGTATTGACCGGAAACTTGCTATATGTGTGAATACATAGACAAAACAAAGTGTCCCTAGTATGCCTTTACTTGACTAGCTCGTTAATCAAAGATGATTATGTTTTCTGACCATAGACATGTGTTGTCATTTGATGAACGGGATCACATCATTAGAGAATGATGTGATGGACAAGACCCATCCTTTAGCTTAGCATAATGATCGATAAGTTTTATTGCTATTGCTTTCTTCATGACTTATACATGTTCCTCTAACTATGAGATTATGCAACTCCCGAATACCGGAGGAACACCTTGTGTGCTATCAAACGTCACAACGTAATTAGGTGATTATAAAGATGCTCTATAGGTGTCTTCGAAGGTGTTCGTTGGGTTGGCATAGATTGATATTAGGATTTGTCACTCCGTGTATCGGAGAGGTATCTCCGGGCCCTCTTGGTAATGCTCTTCCCTATAAGCCCTGCAAGCAATGTGACTAATGAGTTAGTTGCGGGATGAAGCATTACGGAACGAGTAAAGAGACTTGCCGGTAACGAGATTGAACTAGGTATGAAGATACTGACGATCAAATCTCGGGCAAGTAACATACCGATGATAAAGGGAACAACGTATGTTGTTGTGCGGTTTGACCGATAAAGATCTTCATAGAATATGTAGGAGCCAATATGAGCATCCAGGTTCCACTATTGGTTATTGATCGGAGATGTGTCTCGATCATGTCTACATAGTTCTCGAACCCGTAGGGTCCGCACGCTTAACGTTCGATGACGATTTGTATTACGAGTTATGTGTTTTTGTGACCGAAGTTTGTCCGGAGTCCCGGATGAGATCACGGACATGACGAGGAGTCTCGAAATGGTCGAGAGGTAAAGATTGATATATTGGAAGGTGGTATTCGAACACCGGAAGGGATCCGAAGTGTATCGGGTATAAACCGGAGTACCAGAAGGGTTACCGGAACCCCCCGGTGGAAGATATAGGCCATATGAGCCATGGGAGGGAGGCTAATCAGCCCATAGGGGGCTTGTGCGCCCCCCACAAGGGAGGAGGCCGAATTGGACTAGGGAAAGGGGGCGCCACCCCCTTTCCTTCTCCTACTCCCTCTCCTTTCCCCTTTCCATGTAGGAGTTGAGTCCTAGTAGGACTCCCCCCTCCCTTGGCGTGCCCCTGGTGGCCGACCTCCTCCTCCCTCTTTTATATACGGGGACAGGAGGGCACCCCAAAGGCACAACATTGTCTTAGCCGTGTGCGGTGCCCCCCTCCACCGTTTACTCCTCCGATGGTATCATCGTAGTGCTTAGGCGAAGCCATGCACAGATCACATCATCAACACCGTCACCACACCGTCGCGCCGATGAAAATCTCCCTCGACCCTCTGCTGGATCAAGAGTTCGAGGGACGTCATCGAGCTGAACGTGTGCTGAACTCGGAGGTGCCATACGTCTGGTGCTAGCGGTTGGATCGTGAAGACGTTTGACTACATCAACCGCATTAACATAACGCTTCCGCTTTTGGTCTACGAGGGTACGTGGACACACTCTCCTCCTCTCGTTGCTATGCATCTCCTAGACAGATCTTGCGTGATCGTAGGAATTTTTTGAAATTGCATGCTATGTTCCCCAATAGTGGTATCAAAGCTAGGCCTATGCGTAGATGATATGCATGAGTAGAACACAAATAGTTGTGGGCGATAATAGTCATACTGCTTACCACCAACGTCTTACTTTGATTCAGTGGTATTGTTGGATGAAGCGGCCCGGGTCGACATTACATGACCGCGTTCATGAGACTGGTTCTACCGACGTGCTTTGCACATAGGTGGCTGGCGGGTGTCTGTTTCTCCAACTTTAGTTGAATCGAGTTTGACTACGGCCGGTCCTTGTTGAAGGTTAAAACAACACACTTGACGAAAAATCGTTGTGGTTTTGATGCGTAGGTAAGAACGGTTCTTGCTAGAAGCCCGTAGCAGCCACGTAAAACTTGCAACAACAAAGTAGAGGACGTCTAACTTGTTTTTGCAGGGCTTGTTCTGATGTGATATGGTCAAGACATGATGTGATATAAATTGTTGTGTGAGATGATCATGTTGTGTAACAGAGTTATCGGCAACTGGCAGGAGCCATATGGTTGTCGCTTTATTGTATGAAATGCAATCGCCATGTACTTGCTTTACTTTGTCACTAAGCGGTAGCGATAGTCCTAGAAGCAATAGTTGATTATAAAATAGTGGGATTATAATCAACTAAAGTCATGACCTCTCCAAGCCCACCTTTATCAAAAATTTCATAAGATTGATCATTCTCCAAAGTAGTGGTATCATTATTACCTATAGTTGACACTCTCCCAAACACACTTTCAAGATTATCGCAAACATATTCATCATGAGGCTTAAATAAATTTTCAAGATCATAAGAAGAATCACCCCAATCATGATCATTGTAATAAGTAGTGGGTATATCAAAATTAGCATCCCCAAGCTTGTAGCTTTGCATATCGTTAGCACAATTGTCATTAATAAAATTTGTAATAACATCATTGCAATCCCGCTTTTCATTCAAGGAGCTATCAAGTGTGGGTGCAATAGCAATAATTTCATGTTTAAAGGAACTATAGCAAGTTCATCTCCATAAACATCATTAATATTGGCATCAAGGCCCCAAGAATCGCAAGCATCATGTTCATCAAGAGGGGATAATTCAATAAAATCAACGGAATCATAAGTATCCATAGCTTCATGCATATCATTATTTTCTTCCAAAGCAGAGGACATTCTCTCAATAAATTATTTAACATAGGCATTATGAGCATAATTTTCATAGCAATATTTAAGTATGTCAAAAAAATTAGATTTGTAGAGAGTAATATCATACTTTTCAATCAAAGAAGCAACTTCATAAGCACCCTTAAAAGCAACAAATTCCTCAATTCGTTCGGTATCATAGTAACTACAAATTTCCTTGGAATAAGAAGATAAGATTTCATTGTCATTAAACTCACATAGATGGGGAAGGTGTTTTCTAGGGTTCTTAGAGCAACAAGTAAAATCACAAATTTCACAAAGATTCCATGTAGCATAGCAAACAATTTATTTGATTCCATAAGAACTTCCTTTTTTAGACAAACGATGACACACAAAATGAGCATGCTCATCTAATGATTTTCCCTCAACTAAACTAGTTGGGGTTTCAGCACGAGCACAAATGGATCGAAGATGACCCAAATAGAAAACTTTAAGTGGATCCATATCAATAGATTTTTAGCAAGTGAAGATGCAAACAAATAGAGGCTCATGGCAACACAAGCAAGGATAGCAAACAGATCTGACGATAAAAAGGCGAACGAAAAAGAGGGCAAATAAAATGGTATTTTTTTGTGAAGTGGGGGAGATGAAAATGAGAGGCAAATGAAAAATAATGTAAATTGCAAGAAGATGTGACTTGTGATTAGGAACTTGATAGATGTTGATGATGTCTCCCCGACAATGGCGTCATAAATCCATACTTGATGGCTCGTGTCTGCGTCAGTATTTCCCCGAAGAGGAAGGGATGATGCATCATAGCTACTGAAAGGATCGATATGGTTGACTAGAGGGGGGGTGAATAGGCAACTAACAATTTTTTGACTTTTCTTTAACAAATTAAAACTTGCAATGAAATAGGTTTTCTAGATGTGCAACTACGTGGACAACCTATATGATGCAAAGACAATAAGCACACAAGCAAGCAATGGGTATAACTCAAGTAAGCTTGCAAAAGTAAAGGGACAAGATAACCAAGAGTGGAGCCGGTGGAGACGAGGATGTGTTACCGAAGTTCCTTCCTTTTAAGGGGAAGTACGTCTCCGTTAGAGCGGTGTGGAGGCACAATGCTCCCCAAGAAGACACTAGGGCCACCGTAATCTCCTCACGCCCTCACACAATGCGAGATGCCGTGATTCCACTATTGGAGCCCTTGAAGGCGGCAACCGGACCTTTACAAACAAGATTGGGGCAATCTCCACAACACTTGGAGGCTCCCAACAACACCACGAAGCTTCACCACAATGGAGTATGGCTTCGAGGTGACCTCAACCGTCTAGGGTGCTCAACACCCAAGAGTAACAAGATCCGCTAGGGATAAGTGGGGGGAATCAAATTTCTCTTGGTGGAAGTGTAGATCTGGGCCTTCTCAACCAATCCCGAACAAATCAACAAGTTTGATTGGCTAGGGAGAGAGATCGGGCGAAAATGGAGCTTGGAGCAACAATGGAGCTTTGGGAGAAAGAGGTAGGTCAACTTTGGGGAAGAAGACCCCTTTATATAGCGGGAAGAACAATCCAACCATTATCCCACTTACCAGCCCCGCACAGAGCGGTACTACCGCTGGGGAAGGGCGGTACTACCGCTCCGGGCGGTACTACCGCTCGACCCAGCGGTACTGCCGCGCTGCCTGGGGCCCTGACCCCAGGGTGGTACTACCGCCAGGGAAGAGCGGTACTACCGCTTCGGGCGGTACTACCGCTTAGACCCAGCGGTACTGCCGCACTGCCCAGGGCCCTGTCACCAGGGCGGTACTACCGCTAGGGAAGGGCGGTACTACCGCTTAGAGCGGTACTACCGCCCCTACTACCTCCCTTAGTGCCGCAAAACCCGACACGAAAAAATTTGTTCGAGAATCGAGGCGGAAGTAGCCCAGACGCACAGCGGTACTACGGCCGAAACACCCAAGAGGTACTACCGCTCTGAGAGCGGTACTACCGCTGTGGAGTTTCGGCGGTACTACCGCTGTGGACGCGGTACTACCGCTAGGGCAAAGCAGAGCATAGTAAGGGGAAAACAGCAGCTCCAGAGATGCGGAAGGAAAGACAACGGGTGTGATAATGATGTGTACGTGTGATTCCATCCAAGTCTTACCAAAACGGATCCCCTCTTGATAGTACTGTGACTCCTACGAAACTAGTCCACCAACAACGAAACGAAGGAGCTACACCGTCTTGAATTACAACACCGAGGGGAGGAAATCGTCTCGTGCCAATGGATGAATCTCTGAAAGAACTAACGCACACGATTAGTCCGCACAAGCATTGTCATCAATCACCAAAACATATTGGGAATAAATATGCCCTTACAATCTCCCCCTTTTTGGTGGATTGATGACAATACGGGATTTGCACAATATGAAAGATATAGGATAAGCGCAAAAGTACAACCGTCCTAAAATGTAGAAGGGCTCCCCCTGGATGTGTGCTACCTAGAAAAGTGCTTTGGACTGCACGGCACAGATGCCAGGAACAATGCTCCCCCTACATTTTAGAGACCAACTACCTAAGCATGATATGAGAGCAACATATATATAACAAGATAAGCATGGAACTCATAAGCTAGATAGACATAGATAAAAATACGAAGAGATAAGGTAGCATATGTCTCACACCATATGACTCGAGCTTAGGTCTTACTGACAGAACTAGAACTTAGGTCTCACAGACACAAACCAAATAAAACAACAAGCGAAAGCACAATCACAAACGACGAAAGACACAAAACGCAAATCCCTAAACTCTCTCCCCCTTTGGCATCGAGACACCAAAAAGGAGAGGGAGTGATGCTACGGCTCCAGGTGAAGGTAAACGATGGACACCCATCAGATCTCAGAGGGATCATCTGCGGTGCCATCGTCGGCCGGGAAGTGCTCAGCATCAGAATCAGTCCAGGGGCAGTGCTGCTGAATCCACTCCTCCTCGGTAAGCCGGTCCTCAGAACCACTAATCACAATAGCACCCATCTGACGCATGAGCTCCTTGTGGCGACCTCGGGCCTTCTTCTCAGCCACATGAGTCATGTACTGACCATGAGACTCCATGCAGAATAGCTTCTTCACCTTGATCTTGAGCTTCTTGGCCCAAGAGGGCTCTGCCTCAGAAGGCACGTAGTCATCATCTTCATCCTCAGCCTCAACCCCAAACTCCTCCTCAGTCTCCATGGCAGCAGCAGATGAAGGAACTCCAGTCCTAGGGGCCTGAGTGCCCCAGTTATCCTTCTTCCTCAGACGCTTGACATCGTGAGAAACCAAGTCTCCAATCTCCAGCACCACCTTGGGATAGACACGATCCCAGGCCTTCTCAATGAGCAGCATAATGAACGGACCATAAATCGGGCACTTGCGCTCGGAGATAGCAGAAACCAGCTCAGACCACATAACATGAGAGATATCCAAGGACTCTCCGGTGCTCTGCCCCTTCTCCCGCTGACAGAAGAGAAGCATGTCCACGAGATAAGAGTGAACCTGGTCCAGATTCCTGATGCGAGGGAAAAGAGTTTCTCTGAAGATACGGTGAAGAATGTCCAGATAGGCAGGCAGCTCATAGATCTCCTTCTTCGTCTCATGGTTGATCCTCAGAGTGCAGTAGGGCCACAGAGCTTGCTTGCAAGTGGCATTGGCTCGACGGTGGGGGCGAAAGCCGACAGCAGACTCAAGTCCAAGATCTTCCACCCCAATCAACTGCATGAAAGCTTTCCACTTGACTGACAACAATTTGCCATTTGTCATCCAAGTCAGAGTCCTGTCCTCATCGGTCCCAAGGTGAACCGTGGCATAGAATTGGGCCACAATATCAGCATCATAGTCCTTGTTGAATTGCATGATCCCGAGAATGTTCAGCTGAGTGCACATCTGAAGAGCTTCACCAAAGTAGTCAGGATCATTCTCCATATGCTCGGTGTCGATGGAGTGCACGTTGACATAGAGATTCTTCTTGGCTTTGAGGACATCAAAATAGATGGCAAACTGGAACCTGTTCTAGAACGGACGGTTGACCAAAGTGGGATCTTGGTCGACCTCATACGGGTTGCGGCGGCGCCTTGCCCAGAACTCCTTGGGCGACATTTCTGGCACGGTTTTGCTTGGCTTTGGCTTGACCCCAGGCTTCTTCTGCAGTTGGGGAGGAGGTGGAGCACTAGAAGATCCTCCGGCAGGCTCAGTGGGCTCAGTGGTGCGGTAGCGCTTGGACGAAGCACGCACGGGGTTGACACGACGAGCCTGATGCTCAGGAACCTCATCACCTGGAACCACACACACAAACACGCAAACAACCAGAAAGAACGAGCGTAAGCCACAAACACGAACAAAGAGATCACTGAGAGGTTGGAGGATGATGGAACTGGGTAGAGGGCGGTAGTACCGTGACCCTTGAGCGGTAGTACCGCTCTCAGCGGTAGTACCGCTCTAGGAGAGCGGTAGTACCGCTCGAGGCGGGGAAATGGCAGTTTCCAACTACCGTGGTCAGATCCGGTACTACCGTCCTACCAAATTCAAAAATACTCCAACCAAACACTAATCCAAACAGTCTAGAAGCATTCTCCATCCTACTCAAGCCTAGATCTGGACAAAAATCTAGAGATGCAACTGCTATTGCCCCAAGAACGCTAGATTGGAAACCTAGACAAAAGGAAACAGGGAACAGGGGCAATACCGGCATCCATGGCAAGAGGACAAGGTGGGGATCGATTCCACCGAAGGAAACGGAGAGGAGCGCCCCGGAGAGGGAGATCTGCCGGAGCCCTCCCACGGCGCCGGTTGCTGAAGAGAGAGACGAACAGGGTGAAGGGGTGAGCGAATGGGTATGGGGGAGAAGAAACTCCCCCTGCCCCCGATATAACCCCCAGCCCGCGCCTCACAGCGGTAGTACCGCTCTGGAGGGCGGTAGTACCGCTGGGAGCGGTAGTACCGCTCTGGAGGGTAGTAGTACCGCTCTGGAGGGCGGTAGTACCGCTTCAGCAACCACGCTGCTTCTAGACCAACGACTAACGCTCAAAAAGAAACGGAAAGCAAAGCCAAAAGAACGAGAGGACCGACGCACCAACACACACACACACAACAGACCAGAAACAACTCAAACACAAACAACCACACGAAACAGAGCAAGCTCTGGCCTCTCTCAGGAGAGGGCGGTGGCCGGAGCCACCTATGTTTGAGTCAAATGGTATGGCACCGCGAAGAATTATCCTTGGGCCCATGACCAAAACTCGTCTTTGAAGCACAAGTACCATCAAAAATGGCTATTGTGAAAGAGTTGATCATTTTATACATAATGGGGGGAGGGAAAGTTCATTGAGAGAACAACACTCCCCCTATGTCCATGCCTACATCTAAGCAGGATACCAAGTTGAGTGGGGTGGGGTGTGCCAGGGTTCAAGTCACATTGCTCGAATCAATGATATTTAGCTCATGCCTTAACTCGCGAAATCTTGCTTCATCCAAGGGCTTCATGAAAATATCTGCAAGGTTATCATGAGTGTTAACATACTTGAGCTCGATCTCTCCTCGCCTAATGTGATCCCGGATGAAGTGATACCGAATCTCAATGTGTTTCGTCTTGAAGTGTTGCACCGGGTTGAGAGAAATCTTGATGGCACTTTCGTTGTCACACCAAAGAGGCACTTTGTCACAAATGACACCATATTCCTTTAAAGTTTGCCTCATCCACAAGAGTTGTGCACAACAACTACCGGCCGCCACATATTCTGCTTTGGTGGACGAGAGAGACACACAACTTTGCTTTTTGGAAGACCAACTCACCAAAGAGCACCCAAGAAACTGGCACCCTCCGGAAGTGGACTTCCTATCCACTTTGTCTCCCGCCCAATCGGAATCCGTAAACCCTTCAAGCTTGAAGTTTGCCCCTCTTGGGTACCATAAGCCAAAGTTTGAGTGAGCCAAATATCGGAAGATTTGCTTGACCGTCACATAGTGACTTTCCTTCGGTGCAGCTTGAAACCGTGCACACATCCCCACACTCAACATGATATCTGGTCTAGATGCACAAAGGTAAAGCAAGGAGCCAATCATGGAGCGATATACCTTTTGATCCACCGCTTTACCATTGGGATCAATGTCAAGTTGGCACTTGGTGGGCATTGGAGTAGAAGCCGGCTTGACATCACTTAACTTGAATCTCTTGAGCATGTCTTGAGTGTATTTGGCTTGGTTGATGAAGGTTCCTTCTCTTCTTTGTTTGATGTCAAAGCCAAGGAAGAACTTCAACTCTCCCATCGAAGACATCTTGAACTTGGAGGTCATGAGAGCGGCAAATTCCTCATTGAAAGCTTTGTTAGGAGAACCAAAGATAATGTCATCAACATATAGTTGGCATACAAACAACTCCCCTTTGACCTTCTTAGTAAAAAGAGTGGGATCGATTTGTCCTACTTCAAATCCACGATCTTGTAACAACTCGGTAAGGTGGTCATACCACGCACGTGGGGCTTGTTTAAGGCCATAGAGTGCCTTATCGAGTTGATACACATGATCCGGGAAGTAGGGGTCCTCGAACCCGGGGGGTTGCTTGACATAAACCAACTCATTATTGGGACCATTAAGAAAAGCACTTTTCACATCCATTTGTTGCAACTTAAAGTTGTGATGGGAAGAATAAGCAATCAACAAACAAATGGATTCAATACGAGCAACGGGAGCAAAGGTTTCACCGTAGTCGATACCCTCGACTTGGGAGTAGCCTTGTGCTACCAATCTTGCCTTGTTGCAAATGATGTTCCCATGAGCATCTTGCTTGTTCTTGAAGATCCACTTTGTTCCAATGACATTGTGGTTCCCCGAAGGTCTTGGCACCAATCTCCACACCTTGTTGTATTCGAAGTTGTTGAGTTCTTCATGCATGGCATTGAGCCAATCTGAGTCTTCGAGCGCCTCATAGACCTTATGGGGTTCAACACAAGAGACAAACGCATGATGTTCACAATAGTTTGCTAACTATATACGAGTGCTTACCCCCTTTCTTAGGCTTCCAACCACATTCTCCATGAGATGACCTTTGGTGGTGAGTTTGGAAGCAATCTTCACGGCACGACGCTCCAATTCCTCCTCGGATGTCGAAGGAGGAGGGTTGACTTGATCATCTTGAGCGTTGTCATGAGCTTGTTCTTGATCTTGAGCTTGCTCATGATCTTGAACTTGCTCGAGGGGAAGAACTTGACCTTGGGCATCATGAGGAGGTCCATCACCATCTTGTGATTGATCTTGCCCTTGGTCTTGTTCCTTAGGTTGAGGGCCTTCACTTTGTTCTTCGGAAGCGTGTGGGTCTTGGGGAGGTGATGGCTCCACTTGAGTGGAGCATTGTCCTTCTCCTTCGGCCACAAGGGGTTCCTCAATGGGTAGGATATGACCAATACCCATTCTTCTTATGGCTTGGGGAGGAATTTCACCACCTACATCACAAGTACCACTTTGCTCCACTTGGGAGCCGTTATTTTCATCAAACTCTACGTTACACGTCTCCTCAATGAGTCTGTTGGACTTGTTGAGAACACGGTAAGCATCAGAGTTTGTAGCATAACCAACAAATATGCCCTCATGAGCTCTAGCTTCAAATTTAGACAAACGAACACCTTTCTTGAGAATGAAACACTTACACCCGAACACCTGGAAGTACTTGAGATTAGGCTTGTTCCCGGTGAGTATCTCATACGGAGTCTTGTTCAAGCCTTTGCGAAGATAGAGCCAATTGGATGCATGACAAGCTGTGTTGATGGCTTCAGCCCAGAAGTTGTATGGAGACTTGAACTCCGCCATCATGGTTCTTGCCGCATCCATCAACGTCCGGTTCTTCCTTTCCGCAATACCATTTTGTTGAGGGGTATATGGTGCAAAATATTGATGCTTGATCCCTTCATCACTAAGAAACTCATCCAAGGTGTAGTTCTTGAACTCGGTGCCGTTGTCACTTCTTATTGTCAAGATCTTTGCATCGTGTTGACGTTGAGCTTCATTTGCAAAGTCGATGACGGTTTGTTGAGTCTCACTCTTCCTCTTGAATAAGTATACCCAAGTGTATCTTGAATAATCATCCACTATCACCAAGCAATACTTTCTACCCCCAAGACTATCAAAGGATGGGGGCCCAAAGAGGTCCATGTGGAGGAGCTCCAAGGGTCTCTTCGAGTAGATGATAGTCGTGGGAGGGTGAGCCGTCTCATGAAGCTTTCCTTCGATACAAGCACTGCAAACACGATCTTTGGCAAAACTAACATTCGTTAGTCCATGAACATGGTCCCCCTTGAGAAGACTTTGCAAAGATCTCATATTGACGTGGGCTAAACGGTGATGCCAAAGCCATCCCACATCAACTTTAGCCATTAGGCATGTCGCGGTCTTAGTGGGTTGCTCCGAGAAGTTAACCACATATAGACCGTTCTCGACATGCCCAACAAAGGCTACTTTAAGAGTCTTGCTCCACAAGAGGGCCACGGTATCAATATCAAAGAAGGTGGCAAAACCCATGAGTGCGAGTTGACGAACGGAAAGTAAATTGAACGCGAGGGACTCAACAAGCATGACTTTCTCGATCGTTAGATCATGAGAAATGACAACCTTGCCAAGACCCAATACCTTAGAATGTGAGGCATCACCCCATTCGACATTGGTGGGCATAGATGGGATATTGTGCACGTCCACCACCAAGTCCTTGCTCCCGGTCATATGATTTTTTGCTCCACTATCGAGCAACCATGATCCCCCACCGGAAGCAAACACCTACAAGAGATCAATGCTTGGTTTTAGGTACCCATTGAGTAATGGGTCCTTTGATGTTAGTAACAAGGGTCTTAGGAACCCAAATAGACCATTCAATGTACTCATAAGAAGAACCAACAAATTTAGCATAAACATGTCCATCACTAGCACGGCACAACACATAAGAGGGGTTAAAGTCGCCGGCTTTGTTGGGAGAGATGGCGTTGCGCTCTTTGGCTTCACCACTCTTCACATTGTTCTTCTTCTCCTTAGGAGCACCTTCTCCCTCCTTCACAAAGGTTTGCGTGAGCGGAGGAGGTCGATTTGTCTTGCTCTTCTTCTCCTTGTTCTTCTTCTTGTTCTTGGACTTGGGTGCGAACCCAACTCCCTCCTTGCCCACAACTTCCTTTTGATTGCTCAAAAGGTCATTTAGGTTCTTCTCGCCTTGTATGCATGACACAAGACCTTTCTCGAGTTGTTCCTTCAACTTGGCATTTTCCTCCACAAGATGCACATGCTCACAACATGGGTTAGTAGCATTTGCATTATCAATTAAGACCATGTGAGGAAATGTGGCATTTTCCTTGGTTAGCTTAACTTGGAGTTGAGCATGAGACTCCTTGAGGGTGGCATGAGCACCTTTCAAGACCTCGTGGGCCTTGTCAAGTACGTCAAACTCCTCCGTGAGTCTAACATGATCAACCCCAAGTTTAGCCTTCTCGGAAGCTAGAACACGAGACACAACAAGAGCATGATCAAGATCTTTCTTTAGTTTAGCATGACCATCATTGTGTGACTCCTCAAGAGCCAAACGATGCCCACGCTCTTCCTCAAGAGCATTAGAGAGATCCGATATCTCATCGGCATAGTCACGACTATGACTTTCCATCTTAGTGATGGTTTCTTCATGAGCCTCGATCATGTCATTGGCTTCACCAAGTTGTTCCAAGAGAGCAACGAAGTGCTTCTTGGATTTGCCTTTGAGCTTACTCATGAAGGACTCAAATTCATTGATCTCCTCATTAGACCCCTTACCATTATCAAAGTCATCCGTTGAAGGAGGGTTAGGAATAATGGTGGTTTTGATGTTGGGGGTTACCTTGTTGGTGGCCTTAGCCATGAGGCACTTGGCGGTGATGTTCTCGTTAGGTGCATCGAAAAGAGACACCTGAGGAGTTGAGACAATGGCAACGGATGCCATGGCCATTGTTTCACCATCTTCATCGTCATCGTCATCCTCACGGTATTCTTCTTGAACCACCAACCCGTGAGGAGGAGTCTTCTTGGTGAAGTTGTTCTTGTTTGGGAAGGACTTGGCTTTGTCTTTTCGAATGAACTTGCCACCATTGTCTTCCCGCTTCTCGTAAGGATAATCCGCAACGAAATGGCTGACATTGCCACAGTTGAAACAAGTTCTAACTCGTTGCTCCCCCTTGAGGCCACTTGAGTTGTTCTTGTTGAAGTTGGGTCTTGTAGTCTTCTTACTCCAAAACTGTCTTGAGGCAAGAGCCATGTGCTCATGATAATCATACTTCGTGTCATCGGGGTTGCTCTCCTCATCTTCCTCTTCTTCTTCTTCTTCCACACTAACCTTGGCCTTCAAGGCAAGATTTGGCTTCTTTGCCCTTTGGGAACGGAGCACCGCATTGTCGGCGGTCTTATCCAAGATGTTCATTGCAACAAACTCATCCAACACTTCACCAGTGGTCATGGAGTGGAAGTCCGGTCTTTAGCGGATGACGGAGGACATGGCCTTGTTGTAGGGCATCATGGCCTTGAGGAACTTGCGCTTGATCCAGTTGTCATCCGTCTCCTTGCTCCCATGATCTCGGAGTGCGACCGCAAGTTTGGTCACTCTTCGAAAGAGCTCACGAGGTTCTTCATCCTCTTTCATTGCAAACTCATCGGCTTCATGTTGCACCACTTCATAGTTGGAGCGTTGAATGCTAGCACTTCCTCGATACATACGCTTGACACACTTCCATGCTTCTTTAGCCATGACATGAGGTCGAAGATGAGGGAGATCTTCGGGAAGGATAGCATCTTGGATGATGAAGAGAGCACTCTCATTGAATTGATTGTCCACTTCTTCTCGAGGGGTGAAGTTGCTTGGATCATGAGGATAGAAACCTTCTTCAATATTTCTCCAAAGGTTAGTATTCACATGTTTTAAATGACGCTTGAAGCGATAAACCCAAGAATCATAATCTTCATTTTTCACATATTTAGGAGGAGGACCGGCATGATTCAAATGAGTAGAGGGGATCGGTCCTCTATACACCGGGGGTTCCACATGGGCATAGATGCCGGTGCCATTTCTACCACTAGTAGACGGACTCTTTTCACTATTAGCTTCCCCCTTGTCGGGGTTAGAATCCGTCACCTTGTTAATGGGATCACCCACTTTCATTGGCGAGGTAGATAGTTTGAGTCCCTCTAGGAATTTAGAAAATATGCTTTTAACCTCGGCCGTCATGGAGGTTTTCAATGTGTCTAAAGCCACATTGAATTCCTCACGAGAGACCGAGGTTCCCCCTTCGGCCGAAGACGAGATGGGATTCACACCGAAGTGTTCCTCCGCACCGTCATTGACGTCAACCATACTCTTCGGACGGCAAAGTCCTTAATAAAGAGACGAGGCTCTGATACCAATTGAAAGGATCGATATGGTTGACTAGAGGGGGGTGAATAGGCAACTAACAATTTTTTGACTTTTCTTTAACAAATTAAAACCTGCAATGAAATAGGTTGTCTAGATGTGCAACTACGTGGACAACCTATATGATGCAAAGACAATAAGCACACAAGCAAGCAATGGATATAACTCAAGTAAGCTTGCAAAAGTAAAGGGACAAGATAACCAAGAGTGGAGCCGGTGGAGACGAGGATGTGTTACCGAAGTTCCTTCCTTTTAAGGGGAAGTACGTCTCCGTTAGAGCGATGTGGAGGCACAATGCTCCCCAAGAAGCCACTAGGGCCACCGTAATCTCCTCACGCCCTCACACAATGCGAGATGCCGTGATTCCACTATTGGAGCCCTTGAAGGCGGCAACCGGACCTTTACAAACAAGATTAGGGCAATCTCCACAACACTTGGAGGCTCCCAACAACACCATGAAGCTTCACCACAATGGAGTATGGCTTCGAGGTGACCTCAACTGTCTAGGGTGCTCAACACCCAAGAGTAACAAGATCCGCTAGGGATAAGTGGGGGGAATCAAATTTCTCTTGGTGGAAGTGTAGATCTGGGCCTTCTCAACCAATCCCGAACAAATCAACAAGTTTGATTGGCTAGGGAGAGAGATCGGGCGAAAATGGAGCTTGGAGCAACAATGGAGCTTTGGGGGAAAGAGGTAGGTCAACTTTGGGGAAGAAGACCCCTTTATATAGTGGGAAGAACAATCCAACCGTTATCCCACTTACCAGCCCCGCACAGAGCGGTACTACCGCTGGGGAAGGGCGGTACTACCGCTCCAGGCGGTACTACCGCTCGACCCAGCGGTACTGCCGCGCTGCCTGGGGCCCTAGCCCCAGGGCGGTACTACCGCTAGGGAAGAGCGGTACTACCGCTCCGGGCGGTACTACCGCTTAGACCCAGCGGTACTGTCGCGCTGCCCAGGGCCCTGTCACCAGGGCGGTACTACCGCTAGGGAAGGGCGGTACTACCGCTTAGAGCGGTACTACCGCCCCTACTACCTCCCTTAGTGCCGCAAAACCCGACACGAAAAAATTTGTTCGAGAATCGAGGCGGAAGTAGCCCAGACGCACAACGGTACTACGGCGAAACACCCAAGAGGTACTACCGCTCTGAGAGCGGTACTACCGCTGTGGAGTTTCGGCGGTACTACCGCTGTGGACGCGGTACTACCACTAGGGCAAAGCAGAGCATAGTAAGGGGAAAACAGCAGCTCTAGAGATGCGGAAGGAAAGACGACGGGTGTGATAATGATGTGTACGTGTGATTCCACCCAAGTCTTACCAAAACGGATCCCCTCTTGATAGTACGGTGACTCCTACGAAACTAGTCCACCAACAACGAAATGAAGGAGCTACACCATCTTGAATTACAACACCGAGGGGAGGAAATCGTCTTGTGCCAATGGATGAATCTCTGAAAGAACTAACGCACACGATTAGTCCGCACAAGCATTGTCATCAATCACCAAAACATATTGGGAATAAATATGCCCTTACAGCTACGATAGGTATTTCTCTCAGTTATGAAACCAAGGTTATCGAACCAGTAGAAGAACCAAGCAACACTATGTAAACGGTACCTGCAAGAACAAATACTTGCAACCCGACGCGTAAGAGGGGTTGTCAATCCCTCTCGGGTAAAAGATTGGTAAAGGGATAGATTGGTAGATGCAAATAAAATAACGATAAATAAAATTCAACGAGGTATTTTTGAGTTTTTGGTAATATAGATCTGAAAATAAAATATGCAAATAAAGAAAAAGGCAAATATCAATATAGATCTAAAAATATATGATGAGAAAATAGACCCGGGGGACGTAGATTTCACTAGTGGCTTCTCTCGAGAAAATAGCATATGGTGAGTAAACAAATTACTGTTGGGCAATTGATAGAACATCGAATAATTATGACAATATCCAGGCAATGATCACTATATAGGCATCACGTCCAAGATTTGTAGATCGACTCCTGCCTGCATCTACTACTATTACTCCACACATCGATCACTATCCAGCATGCATCTAGTGTATTAAGTACATGGAGAAATGGAGTAATGCAATAAGAACGATGACATGACGAAAACAAGATCTATTCATGTAGGAATTCTTGTTATCCTTAATAGCAACGATACATACGTGTCTTGTTGCCCCTTCTGTCACTGGGAAAGAACACCGTACGATCAAACCCATCACAAAGTACCTCTTCCCGTGGCAAGAAAAAACGATCTAGTCGGCCTAACTAAACCAAAGATTCAAGGAAGAAATACGAGGCTATAAGTAATCATGCATATAAGAGATCAAAGAAACTCAAATAACTTTCATGGATATAAAGATCTGATCATTGACTCAAAGTTCATCTGATCCCAACAAACACACCGCAAAAAAGAGTTACATCAAATAGATCTCCAAGAGACCATTGTATTGAGAATCAAAAAGAGAGAATAAGCCATCTAGCTACTGCCTACAGACCCGTGGGTCTACAATGAACTACTCACCCATCATCGGAGAGGCACCAATGAGGATGATGAACCCCTCTGTGATGATGTCTAGATTGGATCTCGTCGTTCTGAAACTTGCGGCGGTTAGAATTGTGTTTCGTTGACTCCCCTAGGGTTTTTGGATTTTGGAGGTATTTATAAAGCAAAAAGATGGTGCGGGAGGCCCTATGTGTCGCATTTTGCGGCAAATTGCCGTCGTATCGCAAGGGGGCGCCACCGAGTGAGCCGGCCCATTCGCAGAACTGCAGCGAGCGCACAAATGCGGTAGTTAAAAATAGAGCGCCCGCGTGGGGGATCGAACTCGCCACCTCTGGCTACTGAATGCATCTCGCTAGCCACTCGAGCTGAGAGCGCGTTGGTGATTTATATACACCGGGAATTCTAAAATCACAACGGAGAGGGCAGCTCAAAGATGTACTGTAACGACCGGGCTGTGTAGTGTAATGACACGAACAAGCCAAGGTAGAGTTTCTTTTAGAAACTCCAGATCTTTCTTTTTAAAACGTGAACATTTTTTAAAAACACAAATATAATTTCGAATTACTAACATTTTTCGAAAAGGATAAACAAAAATTAGAAATTACAAAAGTATTTTGAATTTGTGAACATTTTTTTTGGAAAAGCAAACATTTTTTAAATTCCGAACAACTTTGAAAGCCTGAACATTATTTGTAGCTCCCCGAACAAATTTTGAAAATGAGAACATTTTTTTAAATTGTGAACAAAATTTTGAAACCACAAACATTTTTTGAAATTCTAAAACATTTCTGGAATTTGTGAACAAATTTCAAAATGACAAAAAAAAATTCTGAACAATATTTGAAATTTGCAAAAAAGATCGACAAGAAAAATAAACTTGACAAGGAAAAAGAGATAAATTAAAAAGAAAACAAAAAAATTTATTGAAAAATACATTGTGAACAAATTTTTGAACATATTTTTAAAAATACATTTCCGAAAAGCATATTTTTTTTAGAAAACCGTCAAGATTTCTTGAAACAGGAACATTTTTCCAAATTCGAAAAAAAAGTTTGGAGATGCGAACATATTTTAAAACTCCTGAACAATATTTGAAAACATGAACATTTTTTAAACTTGTGAACAATTTATGAAATAATAGAAAAATTTTGAAACTCCGAAAATGATAAAAACATGAAAAGTTCCAAAACAAAATTTGGAGACGTAACACTTTCCAAATTTCTGATCAATTTTTTAAAAAATGAACATTTTATGAAAAAAATAGAAAACATGAAGATTTCTTGAAATGGGAACATTTTTCCAAATTCGAAAACAAAATTTGGACATGCGAACATATTTTGAAATTATTGAACAAAATTTGAAAACATGAACATTTTGTAAAACTTGTGAACAATTTATGAAATTGAGACATTTTTTAAAACTTCAAAAAAAGTAAAACTTGAACATTTTTTGCTATTTGCGAACAAATTTTGAAAATGGGAAAAACAATTAACAGCCCAACTTTTTTTGGGAAGTGGTGAAAATTTTGAATAAAAGCATTAGCAACAACTTTGGAAAATGAGAACATTTTTTGAAAATCCCAATCATTTTTTGAATTTATGAATAATTTTTAAAAGGACCATTTGTTGAAATTTCAAATGTATTTTAAAAGCAAGAACAATTTTCGAACATGATTTTTAAAAAAAAGATAAAATAACCTTGAAAAGCAAAAAAAACAGTAAACGTAAAAAAGAAAAGAAAAAAGAAAGAATAAAAAGAAACATAAACATAAACCGAAAAATAAAAAAAGTAACAGAAAAACCGATAAAAACCGGTTCAGGGAACCTTCTGGAAGGTTCCCAAAACCGGCTGGAGTAGGTGCACTGTCTATGCAAAAGTGGGCCGGCCCATCTCGTCGCTGCTCGGTCGCTCGCCTGTGCGAAGCGCCGGCAGTTTGACGCAGAGAGCGTCAAATAGGAAATTCCCGGGAGGCCACCAAGGTGGGCACAACCCACCAGGGCGCGCCAGGTGGGTTGTGCCCCCCTCGGGGCACCCCTCTGGTACTTCTTTGGCCCAAGTTTTTCCTTCTGATCCATAAAAATTCTCCAAAAAGTTTCACTGCTTTTGGACTCCGTTTGGTACTGGTATTCTGTGAAGTAAAAAGCAAGCAAAAAACAACAACTGGCACTGGGCACTATGTCAATAGGTTAGTATCAAAAAATGATATAAAGTTGCTATAAAATAATTGTAAAACATTTAAGAATGATAATCTAACAGCATGGAACAACCAAAAATTATAGATACATAGAAGACGTATCAACGGGTGCCCACATATTTCGTGCGGCATTGCGGCAAGGGGACACATGAGAATGAAATGGGTGGAAGAGGACACAGGAGAATGAAATATGCCCCGTGTTTCTATTTTATCGTTTTCAGGCCGCTCGACCAGTAATTGCTTCAAGCTTTCCATCACTATCCACCTAACGATGCACCCGTGGGTGCAATCACTCCGTGGCTTGCATGAAAAAACGCACGCACCCAACCATCATGCATGCATAATTCTGATATTCGGAGAAATAGCTAGGTGCGTGCTTTTTTCATGGGTTGCCCCCCTAACCAGATATGTTTGATG